>NC_142671.1:1320000-1407500 GCF_964200805.1 Pocillopora damicornis
CATATAGATTTGCAACATGTTTGCTTAGATTTTTGCAGAAAGCAAACATTATTTTTCCACAGAGAGCAAATCTGGAGTAAATGTACACCGGATTTGTTGATTTGCGGAGGTATCAAATACGAAGCAAATGTAAAGTAGATTTCAGGTTTACGTCGTATTTGCACGCAATTTCAACGGAATAAACATCTGTGTTTGCATCATAATTACTTCTGGTGATAATTTTGGTCAAATTTAGAAGGCTAAATTTGCATCATATTTACTTCTGTCGCAAACCTGTTTAAATCCGTTTTTTCGTGCAGTGTATCACCCCAGATAGTATCGCCATAATCAAACAGCGGGCGTACTAGGCTGTTGTACAGAGTAATCCGCGTTTCAAGTGGCAGTAAATAACTTATTCGTTTCAGCAAGCCAAGTCTTTGATTGATTTTAGTTGATATGGCTTCAACATGGTCACCCCAAGTCATCGTCTTGTTTATGGTTACGCCGAGGTATTTAAAAGTATCAGTGCATTCGAGCCATCAATAACTACATTGACGTCATGACAGGTGCTAAGCTTCTTTGGACTACCAATTAAAATGAATTTAGATTTAGAAACATTCAAAGTCAGACGATTTGTACTAAACCACGAAGAAAGCTTAGATAGGTCCCTGTTGATAAAAATTTCGATCTCGGTAACGCACGAGCTGCTGAAGTAGATCATGGTGTCATCAGCGTAGAGTGCAACCTCACAATGTTCCAGGCACTCGGGAAGATCGTTAATATAGACCAAGAACAACAAAGGGCCGAGGATGCTCCCTTGAGGAACGCCAACTTGAATTGGTCCTAGTGTAGATTGCACATCACCAACAGCAGTCAGCTGAAAGCGATTGCTGAGATAAGATCTAAACCATCCAGTTACGTTATCAGAAGCACCAATTTGCTTGAGCTTTGTTAATAGGAGGCTGTGGTCGACAGTATCAAAAGCTTTCGAAAGATCAAGGAATACTGCACCTGTCAACATTCCATTATCAAGTTTTCCCACAACTCTGTCTGTGAAATGAGCCAAAGCAACTTCGGTTGATAGTTTAGGGCGAAAGCCAAACTGTTTTGTTGTAAGTAAGTTTGACTCAATCAAATAGCCATAAAGTTGTTGATGCACAGCTCTCTCAAGAATCTTAATGACTGTCGGAAGTACTGTAATGGGCCTGTAGTTATTACAGTCAGATTTGTCACCAGACTTGAAGAGTGCTGTTACTTTGCCTTGTTTCCAAATGGCTGGAAAAACACTAGAGTCAAGGGAGCGATTTAATAATCTTGTTAATACAGGTGCGATACTCTCGGCAGAATCTTTGAGAAGTCTTGAACTGATCTTGTCCAAGCCAATCGCTTTATTTGTTTTCAAGGTCTTAAGTTGTTTGAAAACAAATGACTCACTCACAGGTGTGAAGGAGAAATCATTTGATTGAGCATTCTGTTTTGAAGCTGATGGAAGAATTTTGCCGAGAGCACTGCAAACAGTTTGAAATTTGGATGATAATTTACTTCCAACGGTGACAAAGTGATCGTTTAATAAACAAGCAATCAACTTTGGATTAGTTACTTGGCATCCATTAGACTGAATGAAAGATGGTGGAGAGACGTTTTTACGACTCGTTATTTCATTTAATGTTCTCCACAATTCGCCTGGATTTCCGCTGTTTTTCTCGATAAGATCTTTGTAATAAGAGGTTTTGCATTCCTTAACTCGCTTTTTAATCACTTGCTTGAGTTTTCTATACCTTGCCCAGTGGTACTTCGAGTTAGATTTGACAGCTTTGGTGTGATGGTAGTCGCGGTCAAGCATAAGTTGGCTTAATTCGGATGTCATCCACGGTGCTGGTATGCCTTTAATTCTAGTCTTTTTAATGGGGGCATGCGAATTGGCAACCTTAGAAAATAAAGTATTCCACAGGTTGGCACCTGAATCGACATCCATATCATCAATAATACTCCAGTTTAGTTCGTTGATGTCCTTGATGAGGCAGAATTGTTGTATTTCTTATATGTGCGATGCTCAACAATACGTGGAGGTGCCTTGTCTTAATTATCATGTGGCGATGGCCTAATTTCCAAGTGAGTTGCAACTAGTAGCGATTATTTAACACTGAAATTTTCACAATTTTTGTTCTTTTTGATAGCCTCTAAAGGATAGGGTAGTCATATACATGTCTTCATTTGCACTACAATGTACCACAAAAAAGACAAAGAAATGGAAGAACCTCTTCGGTCAATCATAGATGCCAACATGAACCTAAAGAATTCAAGGCAGCGTTACGAATCACACGTATTCTTTGACGGTTGTGTCAATAAAGACGAGCCAAACAGTCATGTGTTGCGGTTGGTTTATCTGGTGAAGGAATTGTTAAATTTGACTCTCAGCAGTTGTATCAAGATGAGGACCCCTTACGGAATGCAGCTAAAGTGGACAGTCCGAGATAAAATGGAGTTCACGATTCATTTAAAAGACAGTGCAAAGGTGAAGAATCTTTCTATTTTTTGTCATTAATACGGGGAAGTTAAAGCATAGGTGAAGAGGAAGAAGAGGTGGAGCTAAGTAGTTATTTGTCCCACATCCTGGATTTTAAAATCCCTGAAGGTAAAAATAAACTTTTTCACCACATCAAGTTGTTAGACTTTCTTATCATTATGATAAAAACAATTCAGCCTTACATATGATTACATCTCGAGGAAAGATGACCAATGCTTCATCCTTTCAACAGACGGTGATGTTAAATTTACCTACGAGTCCGTTGAGACCTTAATTGATCAAATCTGCGAGGATGGTATCAGATATTTGACTATGCTACAGGCTATTGGTTTCAAAAGGTTTGTGTTGTCACTTGAGCTTGATGAGTATGATAACCATATCCAGTCAATTTTATCTTGAAGATATATTTTTTCAGTAAAGGAATCGAACAGAAAAGTTTTGCTTCAGCGAGATAACACCTCTATTTCAGTCAGCCTTATAATTGTCTGCAAAACAATTCTTCTATTGGATTTAATTCCTTTTTCTACTTTAGGTGACTAATCATATGCTTGGCACAGTCTTGTGTTGTCCCGGATGCTTCAGCTTGTATAGATGTGAGGCTTTGAGGGATGTTTCAAAAGAGTTGGTTCCCCTTGCAAAAGTTCCCTTTGAATATCTTTCCAAAGACTTGGGCAAGGTTCATTCTTACCTCTTTGTTTACCTTACTCCGTTATTTATTCATTAGAACTCTTCGGTTACTACATTTACTTTGTGCGAATGAAAGATAGATAGTAAAATTAATAAGTGAATGAATTATTAGTGCCCCCTACTTTCTTTTCCTCCTGGACCCACGATTGTCACCATCAACCCCCTTATGCAGTAATCGTGACACAATTATGCTCGTAGAAAACTATGCATATTTGGAGTTTGCTAAAATCAACTAAGTCACAGCCATTTTTTAAGGGGAAGACCGTTGGCTTTGTACACTGATGATACAACGTGGCAAACGATTGACATATTGTGCTACTGCAAATAACAGCACTTACTGCCCGGAGAGCTTTGAAGAATTTTATAAAAAAGGAGACGATGGACGCTATCTTCGCTCACTAACTTAGTTTTGCTCATCGGCAAAAGGAGAGAAATATTAAGAAATAGCAAACATGTCTCGTTTTTATTCAACCTTTACCAAACGTTCGTTGTCATTTTCTCTATGATCAGGTAAGTTAAAAGCATTTTTATATTCACTTGAGGTTTTTAGACATTGGTACGAGTAACTGAAAAGATAGTTCTTTAATCGAGTTATATGAAGCATCAATTTAATTTTTTTGGGAATCATCTTATATTCTTAGCATCTTTATTAAAACAAAACAAACGTGCATTTATGATGGCGTGTGAAAAAAAAGAAAGCTACGCTTGCCCAATATAGCTGATGCGTTTTTGCATTTCCTAATGATGCAAAGAGTACAAATATCCCAGAACTGTTTGTTGAGGAATGAGAATGTCTCTTTCTTTTAGAGCAGTATCATGTGCCTTAGCTGTCATTGCTAATTACAGCGGGCAGAATGAAGGCCTAGAAATTTGACGAAACTGTAATGTAACTTGGATAGCTTTTTTCTTTCAGATCCTCCACATTAATTTTGGTCAGAGCAGGTGGACTGACACTATCAGGTGTTCCAATATAGGAGATCTGCGCAGTCGTATCCCTACGCCTGGTTTTATTTGTTTATATATTGTTATGTCTCTACAAGCCAGAATGGCAGCTGAAAGTATCCAAGATGCTGACCTTTCTTTTCTCAGAAATTACGTGCATCATAGTAATAGGCGTGGCCTCTCAAGTTTCAAATGGTTTGCAGGCGAGAAAAGTTGATCCAAGTGTTGGAACGATAGTGCATACGAACACAACATCTTTTATGGCACCAAAACTTTTGCAACACAATTTACTGGCTGCTGTGAGTTCCCTGTACTTAACTGAATTGACAGGGATCTTCACTATTGCTTCTTATTTGCATCCAGGAGAAATCCTTTGCTCTGTCCGTGGAATTTAGTATATCTTGTGCCCTGCCATCTGGCTTTCTGTTGTTGACGATATACTCTATTTGCAATTTAACCGACACCTCTTGGGGTATGTTTATTATAATTTTTTCGTATCACTACTATCGTTGAACTCTTTTTAAAATTATTGTTCTTTCCTGCACTTTGCTATTACCCATCTGTATCCTTCAAGGACACACTGAGTGTTTGGGAATTTCTAAATCAAAATTGCGGAAAATTAGAGAATTGCATTAGCCGGCGTGCACAATTATCCATGCAGATGATTATTCTAGAAGCAAGTAAGAACTTAAAACCGCGAACCCTGGTTCTGTGTAGAGTTTTTCTATTCTGCTATGTCTTCTTAGTATGTTCATTTTTCTTTTTTCAACAGGAACAAGAAAGGGAGATTATTCTGCATGTGCATGTTTGTGTCTGCAAAGATCACATCGGATCAGACCAGATCAAGATGAAAAATAGAGAAGGGTACAGGATGACAAACCTTTGGTTTCTAACATGACAGGTGAAACTTCAAACTCCACGGTAAGCCTTGTTAACTAAATACGTCGGAAATTTTATCCACATCGTATCAGTATAAGAGGCGGTTGACGTCCATTACCAGTCAAAGTGGTTCACTGATGAAGTATGGCCTGAGAAAATAATTTATTTCGTCACCATCAAGACGTTTCGAACTCGCATTAACCTGATCTCTCGTTGCTGGTCCTTTTATCAAGAACTTGACACGGCGGCAGCCCTTGAAATGCAAGAGGATGGAGGGGCTTTTACGATAGGGCCTCTATAAGTTAAGAAATATTTCAATTAATTAAATTTTTGACATTTCATTTGGAGTAATAACAGGGGAGGAAACCTTTCGTTTCGATAAATTTCTTCTAAGCCAAGAAATAAGTTTAGGGAAAGGGTTCGGATCCTCTGCCTGGATCTGCTATTGACTATTGTGCTTACCCAAAGCCATTTTCTTTCTGACACTCGTGGATGATAGCAATTTCAATTATTGCTAGATGCAAAGTTTCCGATAACTTTTTAATACTTTGGGAATTCTTTCTAAGATTAGCATATCAAACTCACGGGGTACTAATACTCTTAAGATGAATATAGTGACCACGCCCACTTCAACGCCCCACTCAAATCGAGTGTAATTTTCGAACATTTTACCATCGTGCGGATTCTCTACGGAAAAAGCACTCAATGTACCTCTGAAATATTAAACTATAATATTGTGGCTTTCTATTTCGCTAATTTTCTAACTTGAAGGTAAAGTTTTTCCCTCGTCATTTTAACCTTTTCTCCGAGCGGTTGCGTGAAATTAACAAGGCGTTTTTGTTCAAAACACAACCGAGCGAAGCGTCTCGGGCGATATCTTTTTTACGCAAGCGCAATTTAAAAATGTACCGCCTGAATCAAAAAGAGGAACAAATTTCCTTTGTTTTGATATGTAAAGTGTCGAACAAAAAGCAGATTTACCCTCATCAAATGGCGTTTCAAAACAGCTGTATCTTCCTCCTTTTGATTTTTTCCTATTTGGTGAGCGTGAAAGCAGTAGGAGAGGGATCGGGAAACTCAGAAAGCACTTCGGGTATTAATCTGCCATTGTTTACTTACGAGATAAACAAGTAAGATTTGTGAAGTTCATCGCAGTATGAAGTCTAACTAAATGCCTTTTTTAAGCTTGTTCGCTGGATTTTTCGTAAACTTCCCTGATTAATTTTTCGTTTCAGCTTACTAATCTATACTATTTCAAAGCAAAGAAGATTTCAGAGAAAACCATGAGTCGGTCGTTTCAATGATTGTAAACAAAGTGTTTGAGTAATCAGGTATACGAGGTATAATAATCAATAGCCATATATCAGAAGTCTTCAGAAAGAAAATATTCTGTTTTCAGAAAGCTGTCAAGAAAGCTAGTAATCGTGGCAATTAAATGCACTTCTTAGCAATTTGGAAACGGGCCCTCGGTATCGATTTAAGGTGTATTACAACGAGGTTGATGTACATCAGCTTAAAGATGAGAACAGCCAGTTGAGGGGAGAAAAAATAAAATTAGAAGAATCGTTGGTAGGGGAGAAGGTAAAGCGATTGCGAGTGGATAAAAAAGCCCGAGAAGCTCTCGAGAAAGCTGAGAAGAAAGGGGCCTTCTACAATAAAAAATTTATTCAGTTGGCTAAAAAAGTGATTACAAATGGCAAAAAAGGTAGAGGCCCAGCTAAGAAGAAGTTTAATGACTATTCTAAGCACCATCAAAAGAGAATTAAAAACCAACTGAAGGAAGAGTGCCAAACTACACTCTCCTTTCTTGGGCTGTACAATTTCGTTGCAACCAAAATTGAAGTCCTCAAGACTGAGACTAATCAATATGAAACTTTCAATCTTGTTGGAGAGGGAGAGCTACCATTTACAGAGTCTGACCCAAAGGCCCTTAATAATGATGAAATTGATAACATAAATATGTGGCTTTACCTCAAAGATAAATTCATGATTTCAAATGAGGCCTGGCATGAAATTGCCATTAAGGCTAATGATCTCCCCAATATATATTCCATCAAGAAGCGAATTAATGAGCTAAACAGTGAATGGAACTTGAAACCAACACCAGGAGATGCTGAAGGTGTTCAGTTAGGATTTGCAGAAAGCTTGCAAAAGCACATTGTTAGGCTTCAGAAGAATGGAGAAATCAATGATGGAGAAACTACTAAGATCAAGCTTAGTGGTGATGGTACAAATATTGGAAAGGGGCTTACAGTTGTCAACTTCACTTTCACTATTCTCCATGAAAAGGATGTGGCAATGGGTGAGAAGGGAAATTATATACTTGCTGTTATAAAAACTACAGAGACATGATAATCTGAGAGACAGCCCAGTAGACCTTCGAATGGAAATGTCAAACTTAAAGGAGATAAGTGCAAATAATTGCACCTATAAAATTGAATACTTTTTACGTGGATATTTGAAATTTTTAGCACTGTAATGTGGTTTAGGCAGGGCAAATGAGGATTATGCTTGTGTGTGGTGCAAGTGTCCCAGGGAGCAACGGTGGGACACAAGCAAAACATGGTCAATTAATAGCAAGCAAGTTAAAATAGCAAGGTTTTCCACTGGAAGGAAATTAAACTGTAAGGCACAACCATTATTTGATTTTATACCTATGGACCTTGTCATCATAGATACATTACATTTTTTTTCTGAGGATTTCAGATGTTTTGATTAATTTGTTCATAAGAGAGCTGAGAAGAAGTGATGCTATTGAGAAAAAAAAAACCTCTGATGGATTCCCAAGGGATAAATATAAACACATGGCATGTTATGAAGAATTTATCAAAAGTATGGGAATCACTTTTAATTTTAGAATCAACAAAGAGAGCAAAAAGCTGGAATATAGAGATCTTACCGAACCAGAAAAGTTGAAACTCTTTCAGAATATAAACATTCTGACCTATGCTTGTTCCTCTTTGCAGTCAAAACAAAGACATACAAGTGATCTGGGCTAAATTTATGGACATAATTGGTGATTTGAGGCTAGATTTTACATCTGAAGAGGGTATTCTTGAACTGCAAAGAAATATCAAATCATGGTTTGAGCACTTTCTCAAAGTTTACCAAGCAAAAGATGTCACTCCTTACATGTATGCACTATGTTATCATGTTCCTGAGTTCCTGTCACTTTATCAGAACATAGCATATTACACACAGCAAGGCTTGGAAAAATACAATAATAGAGCTTCTAAAGATTTCTTCAGATCCACAATTCACAAAGGGGTTGATGCCCTCAAACAACTGTTTCTGAAGAAAAACAGGATTCAGTTCCCGGAGGCAGCAGGTTATGAAAGGGTTTAAGAACACCTTCAACGATGTGCTTGTATTCAATGATTGGACTTCTTTGTCCCAGCCAATACTTAATAGTTCCTGGAATTACATAGGCAAAATCTTCACCTACATTTAAAATTCTTCCATCCCACTTCAGCCCCAGATATGAATCAAGCACCCTATTTGACTCCAATTGGTAAACCATCTTCCCTCTTTGAAGAACGCCAGGCAAAACACTCCCAAGACTTTCTATGAAAACATCTTGGTCAACATTAAGGCCTATGTTTATATCAGGGTCCTCTCGCTGTCCAAACCAAAGCTTTTTCTTTATTTCACGAGCAAGTTGGCCATGGAACGATTCTTTTCTATCCTCTAGAGAATTTCCGAGGGAATTAACAGCTTTTCGCTGCGAACAAACGGAAAATATCCAGATCCTCTATCGGCCCTGAAGGGTGTCCATTCATCGAAGCATGTGCTATAGCCATGCAACGTAATGAATTTTCAACCTCTCTTGTTGATTTTGTCAACCTCCCTGATCTCAATATCATACAGTTTTGCATCTTTCTATCGTGGATTCGCCTCTCTAACGGGGGTTTATGTTAAGTATTTGTTGCAAAATCACTTTGCTTTTTTTATTTCCCTATTTAGCCTGTCCGCCATTTTTAAAATTCGCAACGGAGAGCATGTGCATGGCCGCGTACACCTGGAACCGAGAAAAACAAATGTTCATCGCGCTGGGGAAAGAGTTGGATATGCCGCATCAACGATTTTGTTTAAATTGTAGGGCCCCGGTCCGTCAGATCTAAACAGAAAAACAGAGTCACCAAAAGGAAGAACAACAAGTAAGGCGAGGGAAATAACTGATACGTCCGCCTCGTATAGTAAAACAAGAAAAAATGCTTTCAGTTCGAAAATATAATTTTTCTCTGTTGTTTCTCGGCATGAAAAAGGTGCTGCTGCACTAAGAAAGTTTCTAAAACACCAGCGTGAGATTAAGAAAAAAAAAAAAGAAGAAATTTAGCCCCCTGAAGAAAGCCTGATGAAAAAGATATTGACATCTTGAGTAAATGCTCCAGTTATTGTTAGAATGCTCACCCATCCCTTAATCGCAAGAAAACTGCTGACGACACACGTATTTCCTTATTTCTTAGCTTTAGATACAATCCACCTCTCACTGCCTGAAAGGAACAATTTCACGAGCCAGTGAAGGATTATTTACAAGAAAGAGAGCTGGGGTTAATAAAGCTTGAATAACATTATGTTACCAGAACCTATCATCCTGTTACGAAATGGATAGGCGGAAATTATTTGTACAACGCTGAACTCTATATCTTTCCTATAAGGTATTCTCTAATATTATAAATTCCGCTGACGACTTCTTACAGCAATTCACTTCATTAACTTCTTTAATTTCATCTTTGATCACTCTCTCTTCCCCCCTCCCCCTCCCCGGCCCTGGCTCTAACTAACTAAAGTTCATAGTGCTAGTGCACATAGTAATTTGCGATCGGCAAGTGCGATTGGGCATGCGGGCCAACTGACCTTGGAAGATTAAACATTCCTTAAAGAAGTTATCTTTAAAAATTTTTATGAGATCTCATGATAAAACAACGTACTGAAAGCTTCCATGCAAACAATGAATCATTGACTTCGAAAGCCAAAACGAAAACTATAGAGTTGGTCTAAGGCAAGGTCAGAAGAAAAACGAACCACGTCCACCGACGTAGATAAGACGAGAAGGCACCATCAGGAAACACATCCTATAATAATCATAACCCAGATAACTTCGAAGTCTTACCTCAAATCTTAACTAAGCGCTTGGTATCAACAGAGAAAAAATTATCTCTTATCCTATGAAAATCAACTAAGCCCCTCCTGTACATCAGGTAAGAGGCAGAAAAAGAAAGCATAACTCATGGTGGCCTCAGAAAAAGCAGCGTGGCCATTTCTTGAGCACATCGAACTTGCAAACAGGAGGTTCATGTAAGGTTCAGGTTCATGTAAGGTTCAGGTTCATGTAAGAATTTAACCAAAGGCTAGAGTTGTTTTTTGGTAATCTGAAATTCAACTTCTCGATCACAATTGTGAATAGCTAACTTATTGGCTGGACATTTCGTTAGAAAATAATATAGACTAATTACAGATTAAGCTGGCTTAAAAGGTAATTTTTTTTTTTTATTTTGATCGTGGTGTTTGATTGATATTTTTTTCTTTTCTCAGAAATATGCAGCAAGTTACGTTGAAAATGGATATGAACATAAGATGGATTTGGCTGAATTAAAAGAGGAAGTACATTTGACCTTATGATAATTATGAGAAGCCTCAAAAGTGTTCGGATTTCACAGATAAGCCCGACGATTGTGGGAAATAAAGGTTTCAAAATATATTCTATATTATTACTTTTTTCTTATTACTACAAAGGTATGAACAGTCCTTTGTCTACTACTTACGTGACAACGCTCTGCGATTGGTTCATATCGATTGTCATCTTCTTGTCTGTTAAAGTAGTTAATTCTTACTGTGAAGGATCCTGAGATCACATTTTATAAATTTCCAGCTGATATATTTGTTTTTCGAGGAAGGTATCCTGTATTCATATCATACCCCTCATCTTTGTCTAAAGTAAATCAAAGCCTTAAGCCTGTGTGGAAAGGAGGGGAAACGTACGTACAAATCCTCATCCTGCAGACTTTGCTATAATTGAATAGCAATATTCATTTTGTGAAATATGTCACACAGTTCTCCTATAGGCAATTTAGTGATAATACTTATTTTTAATTCTCACGAAACATATTTATTTTATTTTGTATTACTTAACTTTTGAGCTCTTCAATGCTGCCGATTTTCTTTTGCTTTCCATTTAAATGGAAAATTGCCCATTACTCTTATGGTATCTCAGGATCTCAAAGAAATTAGTGCGGAGGCAGCGGATACTGTAGAGCTCCTGCACCACATAAAGAAAATTCCTCTGGTTAAGATCAGTAACGACATTCCAGTAAGTTATCTAAACAACTGTATTCGTATCCAGTAAAGCAAGGAATCAAACCAATATGACCGAATATCGAAAAAACTTTTGACCATTTCGTCCCGAAATATTGATTTGTCAACTCGTTGCACGCTATTGCAGGGTTTTGATTAATCCACTCAATCATTCATTTAGTTAAGGACATTTAAAGTTTTAACTGCGAAAAATGGATCAACTAATCACTAATGTTGGTAAACGAGAATACAAAATAGTTTCTATCGATAGAGGATATTTTGACCTGTTGATGCTGTGTCTTTGATGAATTTCTATCCTCAGGGAAACGATTAAGACTGCTTAGTAGAGTACCATCTTGAAGAATATTGGCACGTGTTTGAGTTGAGAGCATATACAGATCCAGAGGCTCTTCAAGATTAAAACATGAAGAGTGAAAGGAACTCGAAGTAATACTTGAGGGATAGAATTTGCTAAGCTGTATTGTAACAACATCAAGTAAGTTTGTTTGTTAAGTTTGTTTTTTCATCTTTTAAAACAGGTAATATTTTGTTGTAAAAGATCCTATCCCTTTTGGGCTCCGTACGTGTGTGGTTTACAAGTTTTTATGTGCGGGCTGTAATGCCTGCTATGTCGACGAAACCTCGCGGCATTTATCTACACGCATACGTGAGCACTTGGTCAGTGATAGGACTTCTCGCATTTTCAGACAGCTACATAATTCTCCGCAATATCGCACTCTTTTTTCTGATGATTGTTTTAACATCTTAGATCACGCTTCCACAACTTTTCAACTTAAAATCAGAGAAGATATCCTCATTCAATGGGAAATACCTACACTAAATCATCAAATTTATCATGTTAACTTAAAAGTTTCCTTGTAAATGCGTACATCGTTCTGTTACTATTGTTTGTTTGTTTAAACAGCATTTTGTTACACTCTTTAAACTTTTAACTTTGTATTATTCAGAACTGAAGATGACACAAGAACTGTCGAAACATGTTTTTAAAAAGTGTCGTTCATTTTCTAAAATTTGATATATATCTGCTTCTATCCAGACTTTGTGGCATATTTCCTTACTTCATATTTTCCTGAAAGTTATATATTTAAGTTCATATGAAACCTATACCTTGTCGGTCAAGGCCACAAGGGATATCATCAGCCCACCTTACGCTAAGATTGTCTCAGTGTGACCTTTCCGCTTGTTTAATGAGACTTGAGCGCGTAGATTACGAGCTCGAGAGTTCTATCGTGAGGTAGGTTAATGGCGTTTTGTCCTCGTTACCAAATACATATAGAAATAGAGAGCGACCTAACTGTTTGTCCCTCTCTGTTCCCTAGTATGGAATTAAGTGGCCATTTAGATTGCATAGTTTTGTGATAGAATACGAGTAGATTTATATTGACTTTGGGAAAATTATGATTCCAGAAAACTCATTGGTTTTCTTATTGTCTGTGGAGGCATATTCTTACTGCAATTTTTAGCCCTCCTGTGCCATCGTGTTCAGACGTTGATTCTATTTTTGTCACGCACACCTTGGACTGGAAATAATAGAGAAGATGAGGAGAAAAAATAGAAGGAAAAATGACGAAAATGATATTAGTTGGGGAAAAATAGGAAAGTAGGTGTCATTTCACATGCTTGATTTCTTGGTAGTTAGTCATTTCAATAAAATTGACTGAACAGGCACTGAGGTATAGAAGAAGCTCGTTTCAATGCAAATTCAACTATTATTGTCTTTAGGCACTGATTATGTTAACCATACGCTTTATATCAAAAGCCAAATAGCACTGTAGATAGTATTTGTGCTGTAAAAAGCAAAAAAAAAACAACACAGGGAATCGAAAAACCCTATTTGCATAATTGAAGCAGTTTGAAGATAAAAGTCTAGTGTCACATTATAAATCCGCAGGTTAACAATTTCATCTGGGCTTTAAACTTAGAGATCAATTAAATGACATTGACAAAGATTTGATACCACATTGTCAACACCATAATTTTATCCTTTACTTGCTCTATTGGGTCCCTCGATTATGGTTGTATTAAAATATTAAAAATATATAAAGTAACTTAAAATATATAAAGTAACTTAAAATAGATAAAGTAACTTTAAATATATAAAAATATATTAAAATTATTGTGACCAAAGTTATTCATTACAGAAAAGAAAAGGGACATCGAAGATAATTCGTCCAGAAATTCCTGGATGGCGACAAAAAGGAGAGAACAATCGATTAAATAATCATAATAAAATATTATTGTTTCGCTGATATTTTCCGATTTCGGTTCAAGAAATTTGCTATTTAAAATTGACATCTGAAAATGTGGAAATTGAAAGCGAAGCACTCCTCAACAACGCAAACATAGTTACTATGTTGAGATGCATGTCCAGAATTTATTTCGCTTATCCTTTTAGTATCGCAGGATTTTGAAGGGAGATGACTCTTCTGGAGGCTGTACAACCTCTAAGGAATGGCGGTATTTGGGAGATTTGTAATTTAATCGCTTTTACTGACTTCGTTTCATCGTGACAGCTCATCCAAGGTTGGCATGGTGTTTTGACAAAAACAAAAACGTGATAAATTGATCATTGACTGCTAAATACTATATTGTTGCATTTATTTGTAGAATAACCACGGGCATCAGCAGACCGTACAAACAGGGTGATCAATATGAAATTGATGCCACCAGAATGAGCCAGATATCTCTTATCTGCAGTTGGATGTGCTAAAATAAAACGTTACAAAACCATATTTATGATCAGTCGTTGTAACCGGTACCTGCGCGATGATTTTTTTATTCAATGGATGTGGTATGTGAGCAGTTTTGTTCGGAACGAACTTTATGCAGGAGGTTATTTATTCAAATATCAAATTCAAAAAGAGCAACCAAATATTTATAATGACTATATTATCTGTATTACTATATTATCAGTATTACAATCACTGTCATTACAATCACTGTTATTATTCAATGTTATTCTTAGTAACATTAATTTCATCATAACTATTACATGACCTCTTCGCGTGCGTTTGTGTCCCCTTCTGATCTTGACAAATTTTCTTCTTAACCAAGCACGTGAGTCATATGGGCAAGCAAAGTCTTATATCTGAACTGAAAACTTAGACTCGCGGAGGATTTCAAGGCTAGGCTGTTATTAATTTTTAGATACCTTTTCCACGCATTGTATCTTCTAAACGCACATATCTTCTTAAACATGTAAACATCGTAAACCTATGTTATACGCAAAATGAAGATCTATTTCAGGGGTTATGTGAATTTTTTTTCTCTGAGGCATTTTTTAGCAAACTTGAATAAAAGCCTGTCATCACCTAAGTCAGACAAGGAAGTAAATCATAATTCAAGCTGTTTTTAGCTTGCTAGAAATAGAAGATCCCTCTTATCACCAATCACGCAATTTTCTGTTCGTAAACAGTAATACAGTCAAACTACGATATTACTGCATTCGTTCCAACATCTTAAAAAAAAAAACAAAAAAAAAAACACAATCATTCCAGCTGCAAAATTGACCTTGTATCTATGCTTTATCCGACTTGCTCTCCTAGCAATACTAAAATGATAGACAGGCCACGTTATATATGACATTTAATACTTGAACTTGAGATTTTAGCATTGCGTCTCTTTAGCTTGAGCCAAGCTACGAAGAAAAGAGCGCGATAAAGGTGTTTTTTATCAATCTTTAAAACCTTCGGCAGGGATAACATGTCTAATATGACCCCGGATGAGCATAACGGGAAGAAATTCAAATTCACGGCAAACAAACGATCGAGGCCATCGGTGCCTAAAAAGAGCAGCGACTCCAAATACGGTGTATTCAGATGCGCCATAAAATGGCTAGTGGCATTCATGTTATATTTGTCTGTCTTGACGTGTCTTGTTACCAGCAAGATTTGTTGGTTGGTTCTCGGGAAGCAGTTGAAAGGTTTCAATGAATCTACAGCGAATTCCACCCTCGCAGCGGAATATTCTTCCGAAATAAACAAACAGGCATTGTTTTTTATGCTTGTTCTGGCTTTGATGATCCCAGAAGCTGCCTGTTTTATACACGCAAGTTTGACAAGTCTTGGGAAAAAGCATCAACCATGGCCAACAAAAAGGGCATCTATGCTAGTAAGTTTTTATTTCTCTTCTAGTCGTTATAAAGCATGTATTTGAGGGCTACACATGCCTACTTGCCTTAGTGCAAATATGCAATTATATAAAAGCCTTCCAGAGTTAATGAAAGCTAGAAGTTAAAATCACAAATTTTGGAAAGCTTTGGGTTGGGCTATCATATAATTATGATGGCATGACCCGCTAGACTCGAACAAAAGATGTTGAAACTATGAAACAAAGGAAACATAATTTAACGTCCTGAAATGAGCTTGCTCTTTGATTTATTGTGAATGCATAGAATCGTAAATATCTCGCAATGCCAAATTATAAGAGTTGCTGATAGTAGGCAACTATCGTCTTTATTAAGGCTAGCGTAATGACTCACTGGGTTCCCAAAAACTCTTAAGAAGTAAACAATGATACTTATTTCACGTTTTTACCGAATTGCCACATCAGCAGACCAGGAGTCTTTTCATCCTAGGTTTTCGTTTGTTTTGTTCGTTTGTTTGTTTGTTTGTTTTGCTGCTGTGATTGTGATGCTGCTGTTATTGTTGTTACTTCCTAGCGCAGGTTTTTTTATCAGAAAATACAGGAATTTAAGATGACCAGTTGTTGAAAACTTCCATCTTAATAGAGAGAGGAGAATGGCTGCGTTCTCAGTGCTGCATTCATTTCCCTCCAAGTCATTTTAACTATTTAATTTGATCAGATTTGCTGATTTTTACCTCTGCTTTACATTTCTCCAAACGACTTTATGTTTTGAGTGCTACTGCAGTCGGAAAGTGCTTACTCTTTATAAGAATTTGGATATGTTTCAGTTGAGGCTAACTCCTCGCAAATATTGCTCGCAAGTATTGCTTGCAAATATTCCTCACAAATATTGCTGGAAGTCAGGTACTGCTTGTGAGTGTTTAAATTGCAGAAGCACTTTTCCAATCGATGTATAGATGCTCAAAGACATGACTCTCCACAGGGTTTCAGGGAATAAGGTGGACGCACGCACTCGGCACGTTGTAACACGCTCGCACGCTAATGGCATGACAGGCTTACTGTGCTGATATGCGCATAAAAACAATTGATTATGGAAGCGTGTTCCCAGCCATTGTCCATTTCTGGCTATCACGGTAGAACTTTGTTTCTAGAACGTGCTAGCTCTTTTTTTTTTTTTTTTTAACACGCTTAGTTCCTTTGTTTCCATAACGCGCTCGCTTATCTTGTACAACCCAGCTCGCTTTGTTACTTGTGTTTTGTCAGCTTCTTGGTGGTGAGAATGGTGTTTGTAATGTACATTACTTACAGAATATAGGCGAAAGCGAAGAAGATCTTCTGTCCTATCCGGAAGTTGTAATAAAAAAAGAAGCATTAAATTACTTTTTTAAAACTAAATTCTTACCTTGTAAAATATATTGAGAATAATACATGGGCGCGAGTGGATATGGAATTTCTCTTCGACTTGAACACGCGAAGAGAAATTTCATATTTACAAGCAACCATGTAAGATTTTTTTTATCGTATAAACACACTAGTCTTTTACTGACAAGAAAAGTCAAGTTAATCAATGAATGAGAATAAAAGGATCGACAACCCCCGAGCACAAAAAAAACGTCGGCGTTAAGGCTCAAGTGAGAAAATGCGTTGAAACACTAAAAAAAAACAATGAGCGTAATGTTAAAGACCCAAAATTCTCAAGTATTAGGTCGGTACTTACCGGAAAAAGAAATCTTTCAAGTACGCGACCAAACTCGGCCTGTGGCAAATCTTCCAGTTGTCGATTTTCGTTCTCAGCCGCGAGAAATGCCATCACCAAAGCCGCTGAACACGTAACGTTCGGTTTTTCTTTCCGTATTTTGATTTTCTTTCCCCTCTAAGAAAGTTTGAACGTCACTGCCTGTAAGCGATACGGATTTTTCAGTGTTACAGGAGCCAGAATATGAAAAAATTCTGACAAACGACCTTGGATTGAGAATGGTGACGGCTTTGTCTTTCATTCATCAACCTGACAGTGTGTTTGGCGATGTCAGACACAAGTGAAGAAATACGATATTTCTCACGTATGTTGTCACGGTTTTTCTCAGGGCTGGAAATCCTTGTATAACAGCGTAGTTTATATGATAAAAATCCTTATCGCTTCTCGCTCTGAATAAGCCCAGTACCGAATCTTTGCGAATACTTTAGCAACAGATTCCTGGCTCCCTGTACAAATCGACAGCAACTTTAACTTTAAGAGGCTTGTTATAAAATTGGCACGGTCACTGTGTTGGATCGAGCAAAGTTGCGAGCACGATCTTAACACATTCCTTTGCCTCTACCTAGACACATTCCTTTGCTTCTACCTTAAAACGGAGCAATGACTTGAATTGAAGAAGCTGCCGTATGTTTGACCAAGTATGAAACAAGTAAGCGAGTTCTGAGTTCTAAATCACTGGCGATCTTATTGACTTCATTTCATCTCAGCATCGTCCAAAAGCAACCAATCCAGTTGTAAAATCGATCCTCTAATTCCAAGCACTATTTAGGCAGCATTTTAATTATTCGAAGGGCAAGGTCAGTTTTGACATTCAACGATAAAAGTAGGTATTATAAATTGGCTTCTCTTCATTGCCAAACAACGGGAAAAGTGCGAGAGAGACCCTTCTCAATGCCTAAAACCATCAGCTACCTCGAAGGATAAGCCGAACTAAGAATGCATAGTAGTCAAATGATCAAAACTGTCCGAGTCAATTATGAGCAACAACTTAAAAAGTGGTGGATTGATTTTCTTGTTGAAGTGAATATCTGTTTCTGAGAAACACTTTGTACAGAAGCATGGAACTGCAATGGCATCCAAATATGCAGGTAGTTATGCTAATTCAGCTATTGGGTTATTACATATAAAACGAGAAATCTGAAAGTGCTGTTGAGCTCATGTTGTGGTGGAGATGCACAGATGACTGATTTTTTCATCTTTAGACAAATGGTTTACCCAAATCGCTTGAATTTACCGAATTTAATTTCACAATTAAGTCAAAACACACGACGTTATCATGGAACACGACCTAAATATCTTGTACATTGCAATGGACATTCACGATGGGTTTCTATTAGTACGGAATTAAAAGGGCAACCCACAGATAGCCATCCTTCGTTGCCATTTTAAAGTTTGTACCTGGCTTTCTGTAAGAGGGTAATCCCCCTCTTTTAACTAGCAAAATCTTATCAATATAGCGCTCTACAGTCACCTCGTACGCGGTCTTAGTTTAGCCGGCGCAATGAGCTATTTTTCCATAACAATGTTGAGAAGTGACAGTGTTATTGGAACCATTATCACTGAGTTTGATCTCTGAAAGTAATGTTTGTCGCTAAATCAAAGTTATTGGTTATAAGACTGGTACTCTTTTTTGTTCTTCTTTGTCATTCACTAATGCCCTCATTTTGACCAGCCTCTGATGAAAAGTAATTTTCTTCACACTTGCAGATTTTGGTTGGTGGATTCTTTGAAGCTTTCTCCCTTTGTCATATCACAGTGGTGATGGTGACAACGCTGCCAGTGAGCCCTGACTTTCTCGTGGTGCTCATGTGCAATATAGCCGGGTTACCGTTAACGTTACAGAAAGCCTACAGAAAATTATGCCAACGTGACCATATAACAAGTGTGTGGGATACCATGAGATCATTAGTGTCTACCCTTTTTTTTCTTGCTGGCAATATCATGCTGTCTTTAAAGGTAACTTTTAGAGGCTTTGCGTTTTTATCTTACTACTTTCCTAATTCTTGTATTAAGTGGGGGTAGTTGTCTTGCAGTCAGACTGCGATAAATCTTTACTGAAGAGCTCATGAGTAATCGAACATAGAAAGCGAATCTTGAAATAATAACTACGCGTTTCTCTTTCCCTTTCAAGGATCGGGTTTCCTGGCTCAGAAGAGTTTTTATAAAGTGGGCTAACTCTAATGCGTTTTAGTCCGTGATAGATCTTCATCGAAGTGGTCAGGAGCAATTGAACATAGAAAAATTAATCATGACATCACTGAGCCGAATCCTTTTAATCAATTGGTCGTTGTTCAACTTTAGATTTCGTTCTAGGCCGCCGTTCATCATTAAGGGATGTGAAGGTTTAGTCCATTTCTAATGCCTCAATACAAAGGACTCAGTGCTTGTTTTCGACATTGGCAAGAAATGAACAAGAAAGGAGCCTTTTACCATGAACTAAATACTTTTGTCAACTATAAGGCTGCATCTGGTCTTGAGTCTGAAGAGTATGAATGACTTATGAAAATCTCATAACGATTTCTTTCTTTTTGAAGAAAAATTTTACAGTGAGGCTTTTCCGTAATCATCAGGCAAGAATTTTCTTCTATGTTGTTTCTAAAGGTGGCTGACCTGCAAGGAATAATTTTGGCTCAACTTTCCCTTTTCCTGCTGTCAATTGTTTGGTCACCTACGTTTAGAGAATTCCAAATTCAAAATACGCCTAGTGAGGAAGATAGAGAGACAGGAATGGAGCACAGCACTGATGCTGTAAAGGAATGCGTTGATACGTTACAAAAGCCAGGAACTAATTCGAAATTCAGACCGAAGGAGACGCTCACGAGAAAGCCTGTATATGAAGAAATGACTAGTGATATCAATAACAACAGTAAAGGATCCTCGCAGAGTGAAACCGGACCTCCCAAGTTGACCAGAACAGCTCAAGCGAAAACGGCCGTTATTTCTTCCCTTTGTAAACTATTCTTCATACCTTTAACGGCAGTTGCATTTTCAACTGTTTATGACATTGTGAAACTTAACACCTTTGAAGGATTTAAGGCCATAACAACATCAAATCCGTCATTTTTATACTTCATACTCCACATTTTGACCAGCTTCTTTTGCTTCCATTTTGGATGGATCGCGTGTTCTCTTCGTATGCAAAGGATTGGATTGGCTCTTCCCTTGACACTAGCAACACCAATCACTGTCATCATAACCCAGTTTAAAGGGTTTTGCGAAACAGAAACAATTCCGTTACCATGTGCATCAGGAGACATACACTATGTTCTTGGTGCGGGACTCCTTCTGTGGTTAGCACAATGTTTGGGAACCACGCACTACCTTTGGGAAAGTCCAGGAAAGATATTGGGAAAAGTGTGCGACTCATTTTGGATTCCTTATTATAATGGTAAGTCTGTTACAAACATTTCCTTATCAAAACTGAACTGCTTTCAATTGTATAACTTATTGACTTTTTTAAACCTTTAGGCTTATTTAAGGCTCACATGAATTTCAATAGATAATCGGAAAGTTATTGAAAACGAAAATTGACCAGAAAAGTTCTTTTTGGTTGTAAGCAGATACTGGTCTTGTTTTAAACTTAGCTGAAGCGTAGACCAGTACGTGCATCTTAAATCACACTTGTACTACCATCTTTTTGCAAGGTGAATCAAATGGCTCTTTTTTAACTGATTGCGATGTTCAGTGTAAGAAATTTATTCGGATCAATATCAGTATCTGGGCAACTGCCCACCTACCCCTCCCCTAACCCAACAACAGTCTATTGAAAACAAGTTAGCGTTAATGTTGGGTTAGGGGAGGGGTAGGTGGGCAGTTGCCCAGATACTGATATTGATCCATTTATTCTTTATATTTTCAGGTGTGTGCCTTGAACAGAACTTGTTGACGAACAAACGAAACCTCTCATTTGATGAGGAATGCTCTTCACAGGAAAATGCATCAGGTAAAAAAAAGGACTTCTTTTATATTTCTAAAGATATTTGGTCTAATTTTCTTTTTCTTGATGAAATTGTCAAAATGCTAAACATAACAACGCTAAGATGACCAGAATACGAATTTTTCATCAGCTTCTAACCAAAAGGACAGTGGATTACATGTGTTCATCTGCACTACAATGTATCACGAGAAAAGGGAAGAAATGGAACAACTTCTGGAGTCAGTTTACGATGTCCTCAAAAATAACAAATCAGGGCACCATTTTGAGGCACACGTGTTTTTTGATGGGTGCCTCAGGACAGAAGAGCTTAACAGCTATGTACTTCAGCTGGCTTCATTGGTGAAAAATACTCTAAAAGTGAAAGAACTCAGTGACTGTATTAAGGTTGAGACCCACTTTGGTATGCAGCTTAAGTGGAAACTTGAGTTAGAACGAGAGACATCCTTCACAATACACTTAAAAGATAATGCAAAGGTAACTAATTCAAATTTAAGAATTTTGATTTGGTTCTTTTCACGAACGCATTCAGGAGAGAGCTCAATTTTTTTGTTGTTGGTCCAATCACAGGTGAAAAATAAGAAGAGATGGAGCCAAGTAATGTACATGTCCTACGTTCTGGATTTTAAAATCATCACAAAAAATTTAGAAGACGACCAGTGCTTCATCCTCGCAACAGACGGCGACGTTAAATTTACTCATGAGTCTGTTGAGGCCTTAATTGATCAAATCTGCGAGTACCCTGGAACTGGTGCAGTATGTGCTCGGACCTATCCCCTTGGAAAAGGACCTGTCTATTGGTATCAAGTATTTGACTATGCTATTGGCCACTGGTTCCAAAAGGTTTGTGTATGCATGTTAGCCACAATGAGGGTACAATGATTACGTTTGACAGATTTAGCTCGGCCTAAAAGTGTATCGCTGAATGTTTTCCCACCTTGCTAATCTGAGACGTAGCTCAAAACAACCCGTTTTGAGCTACGTCATGACCCTTTCTCTCATTCTTAAAGTTTTCAACAGAACTCTTAAAAAGGAGCAGAAAGGAAAGATAAAAGATAAGAAATAATCCATTAATTAATACGCTATTTTGATTTTAGGTGACCAATCATATGCTTGGCTCAGTCCTGTGTTGTCCCGGATGTTTCAGCTTGTACAGGTGCAGGGCTGTGAGGGATGTTTTGCCAAATTATGCCACCTGTGCAGACACCGCTTTTCAATGTCTTACCAAGGACATGGGTTAGTCACTATTTCATCACTATTTAGCTTTTCAGAGGGCCGCGGGGTTGTCTGTTATTTAATTACTAACTGACTTACTTATCTACGTATTAGCTTGGTAGCTTGCCTGCATGCGTGCCTGTTTCCTTGCTGGCTTGTTTTCATACAATCGATTTGTAGAAGCGATAAAATAGCACGGATTCTGACGTTTCCTTCCATTCCCGTAGACCGGGGTGAATCTCGAAATTAAAACATCAATCGGCATTTAGAGCGATAGTCCAGGTTTTTTTAAGGACCCGCTGGAAAAAAAGATTAATGTAAGCTGTTTCTAAAGAGCACAAGCAAACCGAGATTGAATTTTTTTTTTCAGAAAGAATCTATTTATCAATCTATCATTGTGTGCCGTGATTTGTCTCATCTAAGTTGCAATAATTTTTTCAAGGGGAAGACCGCTGGATGTGCACACTGATGATACAAAATGGCTGGCGATTGACATATTGTGCTGCTGCAGAGAACAGTACTTATTGCCCAGGGAGTTTTGATGAGTTCTATAAACAACGAAAACGATGGGCGCCATCTACACTAGCCAACCTCGTTCTACTTATTACCGAATGGAAGCAGACATTGAATAACAACGAGCATATTTCTTTATTATTCATTGTTTATCAAGCGTTCCTTGTCTTCTCCACAGTAATTGGGTAAGTTATGCCCATTTGTAAACTTTATCAGAAACGTTAAATATTGGTGTAAGTAACTCTAAATTTAAGATTCTACTTATTTTTATCGAAGTATTATTCATCAATCCATTTCTGTGTCATTGAGATTTTTTTATCTCCTTGCCATTGCCATGAGTCTGCCGACAAAAACACCTTTTAAAGTTCTTCGTATTCCTTTTCATAGACTGTGCTCCGTAACTTTTTAATGCGGCACGAAAAGTGGAAACGGAATTTCAATCCGGTTTTAAAAGTTATGAAAAAACGAAGAATAGAAGTCATAAATTCTAATTTCTTCTAAGCGAGCAAACCTGCAAACGCAAAGAAAAGCAGTGGTAAGCCATTTAATGAAAAAAAAAACATGGATCTAGGGAATGGCATTTAGAGTGCTTTTTTTCACAGTATGAAAAAAAGTTGAACTAGATTGCACTTTTCTATTAGTATTTGAAAAATAATTTTGCATTGAGGAGCACGATTTCATCTATTCTTACCTTACTTTTTTTTTTCTTGACGACAACTCAGTAAAGTCCATAATTATAACATAATTCCCTTTATTTCAGAGGTTCCACGGTCATTTTGGTCATAGTGGGTGGAATGGTACTTGCAGGTGTTCCAGTCAACCACATAACAACATCCGTGCTCCTTAGCCTTGTTGTTGCTGTTTACGTCTTAATATGCCTCTACACTCCCCCAAAGTGGCAGCTTAAAGTGTCAAAGATACTGACATTTTTTTTCTCAGTAATCATGTGCACTGTGGCGGTCGGATTGGCTGTCCAAATTTCCAACGATTTAAAGGAAAGGAAAGTTGAGCCAACTGTGGCAACGACGATGCAGATAGAAACGACATCGTTAACAACGACAACAAAACCTTTAGAACACCATCTTCCGGCGGGGGTGAGCAGTCTGTACCTAGGTGGACTGATAGCAATCTTTGTAGTCTCTGCTCTCTTGCATCCAAGAGAAGTTACCTGCTTGTTTCATGGAATTTGGTACTTCCTCTGCCTTCCATCTGGCTATCTTCTGTTAACAGTTTACGCTATCTGCAATCTAACTGACAGTTCTTGGGGTATGTTGTCTTTTTCTTTTGATCTTCACCTGAATTGTTAATAGGCGTACTTTTCTAGAAGACTTTCGTGCATATGAAAGCGGGAAATTTCCCTTGTGAACCAGTGAAGTTCATGCATGTTTCAGGCTTTTAACGAATTAACAAAGTCTCTTATGAAGGCTGTTTTCTGAAACAGTCAGGATCGAATTCCTAAGCCCAAACGTACTTATCTACAATTAAGCTTTATAGACTCGTGGTTGCTGTGCACTACATTGCAAGGGCTTGGGAGAGGCCAGGCTTAACAATGGAAACAAGATAAGATATAAGATAGGTGCCCTTTAACGAACCGTTTTCTCTGAGTACACAATCTCGATGCTTCCCCTTTAGTGAGAAATGATTGATACACTGGTAAAAAACCAAAAATAAAAAGGTTCCCACATCTACTTGACACCAATTTGCTGCGCTTCATTGTGAGAATTTTGTTAGTTTTAAATTATAGCAATTTCCAAATAAGCCCGAGCATTTTGTACCCCTTCCACTTCATCGAACCTCCAGAAAACTAAATTAGTTGAGAGGTGGAGATCTGTTTGAGAATGTTTATCTATTCACTCGTTTTTCATCTCGATCAAGCTTTGTTAAGTGTTATATTTGTTTGGTTAGGAACAAGAGAAGAAACCTCAGGAAATAAAAGCAGCCAAAATTCATTATGGGAGTATTACTTATGTTGTCATTGGACCAGATCAAATAGGGGTGGAGATGAGAGGAAGAAACTCTCAGATTCCAAGGTAAGCCGTGCGAACTAACTTTACAATGACATAAACACAAAAGAAACACGTAAGGGAGGACTTTGATCGACTAAGGGCAATTGCAACTTTTTATGTGGATAATTGAAAGAACACTTTATTCGTGTTATCAGGCTTCTTCCTTCTATTTGTTATTTGGCTTATTTAACATTACATGGCAGATTTTATAAAGCAAAGAAAGGACACTTGAAATATAAAGAAAGTCGCAAAACTTCCATGCGTGTTATATTTTAAAACATCGAATAAGCTATACATCGTCATCGTGAAAATAATAAATGGTGACGATTCGGGATGAATTTTTAGGAACCAGGACCATCAGGTCTTAACACGAACACAGGGTCGGCAGAACAAGAAAACAATGAGGGAAATGCGAAAACCACGTCTGTGGAAGAAGTACTCAGCAGTGAGGCCAAAGGTGAACTCGACGTAACCCACTCAACAGGTAAAACAAGATATTCTTTTCGTCTTTCGAATAAATAGATTAAATAAAACTTCTGTCGTCAAGCTTAAAAATGTTACCTCAAAGGAAATCGATGCAAGGTTAGATAATCACAGCCTTCTTTGTGATAACCAAAATTTTGGTTTAAAAGGTCAGTGCTGAAGTATTCTGTATTGAGGCTGACGGCAAAAATAATCGACAAACTGAAAGGCCAAGTCATTGCAGAATAGTATGAACTATAATTACACTTTTTTGTTTACCAAAAGTCAAAAGTGAACTATAATGCCATGTAACCTTGATCGTTTTGTTAAAGCTGAACAGTTTTATAGTGATCTCTAGAAGATGAAAAAAAAAAAAAAGATTTATAGTTTCAGGAACGATACAGGTTAACAACAGGGGTGGCGGTTCTTATCAATAATATCGTAAATTTTGTTACAAGCCAACCTTTCCTCATAGTTAAAATTATATAACTATTTCCTACACCATCAACTTCAATAATTAACAAAAATAAATTCTTTGAACTCTTGAAGCGATGAACCTTTCAAAGTCGAATGACGAACACATACCCAGTGAGCAGTTGGGAGATTTCCTAGGTGAAATCAAACTTGAGGTACAAAATCTTAAATTAGTTGAAATAATGCTAAATTAATTATATATCTTCATACAATACACATTACCTTATGCACAATGAAACTTACACAAATCATGCAGATATATGATAATATTTAATAACGTGAACTGAAAAGGACTCCAAAATTCGCAAGAATGATACGTATAAAGGCGAGTACAAGTCAAAACTGACTGAACATAGGAGCAAACTCTACAATCAGAGCTTGGCGAGAATTGTAAAACTTACAGCTTAAACGATTAAGATGATTTTTCCGATTCGTTACCCTTATGTTGAAGCAAGAAAAAATAGGGGAACAGAAAGGGAAATTTGAGCGTTGGTTCTGATGAGTCATTTCTCTCAAGCTTTTTTTAACTAAGGGGTGGAAAGGTCGTAGTTTTTCTCCTTGTTTCAAATTTTGTGGACTGTCTCTAGACAAATACCGTGATTGGCGTGTTATCGGCGTGGTATCGTCTTTTCAAATTTTTTTAAATTCAATTTTTTTAGTTGATTATGATTTTGATTTTAGTATCTGATTGATGGGCTTTTCTCTTCTTAGAAATATTACCAACGTTTCTTTGACAATGGATATGAATTTATAGACGACTTGGTCGGAATAAAGGAGGAAGTAAGTTTGACTTTGGTATAGTTCAGCGGAAGTGGCACTTGTAATGTAAAAAGATACACACATTCCAACGCATGTATCAATTACTTATTTGGAAAAGGTTTTAAGAAACTATAAAATCATGCAGACTAGCATTAAAAAGCGTTGAATTTTTTCTTTTTTCAAAAGATTATCCAAATGATATCCATACATATACTAAAGCAGTGGATATCGTATGAAGGAGCGCTTTCATTGGCCACTCAAACTCCGAATATCCTTCTCTTTTCACATCCGAACAACCCGTGGCATTTGCACCCCAAAATATTGTAATCGCTGCAGGAATAAATGAGTTAAAATCATTTCTTTGTGCTAATCAAAAAAAATCCATACATTTATCTTTGATCTGCTAGGATCTTGAGCAGATCGGAATCAATGAAGAGGATCGTTCAAAGCTCATGGAGTATATCAAGAGGATTCCTCAAGATGATTCAAAGCAAGAAATACCAGTAAGTTTCCTAAACGAATCATAATTCAGGAAGCCAAGATGTCTTGCCAGAATCGTGGTCGGCGTTTTGGCCTCTTCGAAGACATTTTGCAAATGGTTGGATTACCTTTGAAACACATGAGGTGGTCATCATCACCAGTTAACCCAATGACTTCTTTGGAGTGCAAAAACGAGCCATGGTGAAAAACTGAAATTTCACAGCTGTCACTATGCTACGGACTGTTTATTGAGAAAACCATTCTTATTGTATTGGAAAACCAAGGATTTCATTAACACAATATCTTACAGTTTAAACAATAGCGTTTTAAAAACAATGCTTTTTTTAAGATTCCAGAATTCACATATATCTGAAAATCTGCTTTTGCATTCTTGTTCCAACTGCCAATAAGGGAAGAAACAAACTCGATAAAGATACTAACTACAACGAATGTCCAATGGTGAATGCTGATGTTCCTTGATTAACCTTTGTTGTCAGGAAAACATTAAAGGCTGGTTGATAAAGTACCATCTCGAAGATTATCATTCCAAATTCGGTGAGAAATTTAAGCATCTATGGCAACTTCAAAAGTTGAAAAACGAGCCCAAAAAGGATTTCAAGGAATCCGCAAGGAAAAATTTTGGAATCGAAAAACCAGGCCATTTTAAAAGGCTGGTTAAGGCTGTTTGCAGTTTACAGGTGAAAGGTAAGCAAAGCTTAAATCATTGCAACGTAGTACTCTTCTAATATTCTGCATGATGCGGTTGTTTGCCAGGACCTTTTCATTATCCTTGTTTGACGTAGCGATGGTATTAGAGTTGCACTTGTGATGATTCATAGGAAAATATATTCGTGCTTCGTAAGCATTGTACTTATTAACTGATTAAATAATTAGTTCAACAACCTACCACCACCCATTTGGGAAAGGTATTGTTATTTCGGAGATTTCTTTGTCTGAAATGTTTGCAAGCCGACAGCAGCGGTCAATCTAAGGTTGCATTCCTTTGAAATGATCCAGCTCAGGTTTCTTTATCAGAGAACACTCGGATCATGATGCACAGAAAAACGTTTTTCGATTGCGTAGTATCAATAAACATATTAATAATCAGCGTAAACTTTTAGCGTGCGTGAGAGCGGAGTGCAAAGTTTCAGAACGGAAATATCATGGCCGCTGAGTGTAGCGCAGTTGTTTTTCGTGAATAGAAAAAATTACCCATGATTGAACGACAGTTAAAGCGAGCAGTCCCAAGGAGGCTGCAGCAACTGAGCGGATAGAACCAGCCGTTTCTGAAAAAGACCACAAATTACTGTTTGAGGAGAAATTACGAACGAGAGAGAATTGCCAGACTCATAAAGTAGGAATGTTTGGAGGGACAGCTTCCCTAACATTCCTCCGTTCTTATTCGGCGTCCGCATGCAGCCTTGCCTCAGCTGTACTGATGTCATCATTTGTTACTCTTTTTTCAATTATCACTATTTCTTCTTGCTGATTCGTAGCGAGGGCTAACTGTAATTTGCACAATGAAACAAAAAGAATCGTCGTTTGCGAGCTCAATTCAAAGTCTGTAATTTACGAGAAACCTTTGCTTATTTTAATTACCACGACTGTTTCATTTAGTTACCGACGAGAGCAACTTTGCTCTTGGCCCCGTTCTCGAGCCTTAATTTCGACACTAGATCTTAGACTCGTGAGAACTTGGAAACGGCTATTACACCCAGTTTTGATCATCACATATGGCAAGGTTTTGGTAATTTGGTGTGTACAAACCACTTCTTCACCTTTTCTGATAAATTTCCATCAACATAATACTGGTAGAAACAGGGCTAAGAAGTTTGTGGCAACAACTGTAACGTCCGAATTTATTTCGACGCCGTTTTTTTCTTTTAGTCTAAGCTGCCTCCCCACGTTGCGTTATGGTTCAATCAATATTTTGCTTACTTCGTCCGCTCTCGTCCAAGTAGACTGATTTGTAATAACCCAGTATTATTGTTTCATTTTCAGGACACGTACAGATGACAATCCTCAG
Organism: Pocillopora damicornis; assembly: GCF_964200805.1. NCBI lineage: Eukaryota > Metazoa > Cnidaria > Anthozoa > Scleractinia > Pocilloporidae > Pocillopora > Pocillopora damicornis. Next base: position 1,349,041 of record NC_142671.1, read on the forward strand.
CACGGAGCATACACTGAATAGTGTTCTGCCTGTCAAGCGTGATAGCAAGGACTATCCTGAAGACGAAATAACCTTCTGGAAAGAATTAATTGAAGAAGGATTTCTTTCTCCGCATAACACAGCTTTAGCGTTCACGTCTTCTCCCGAAGAAAACCTCCGGAAGCTTAGAACAACAGCGCTGTGGGTATTCAGTGTCAGCAACATGTTTTGGATGGTACTTATACTGACGCTGGTAGAAAAGAGAGACCTCAAGATTTTAGGGCTCGATGTCATCGCACTTAGCTTCCTAATCACCTATGGGGGGATAATCTTTGCCCAGTTTTTAGCCCTTTTGTGCCATCGTGTGAAAACAATAATGCATATTTTGGCACGCACGCCATGGATTTTGCCTATAAAGAACGAGACAGAAAAAAATGAAAGAATGAATGAAAAAAGCGTTTTGCAAAGCAGAAAACATAGGAAATTGCATCCTCTTTCCTATGCTTAAGATCTTGTATTGTTGGTCAGTTATTCAACTCGTCCAATTTCTTTTAATTATTATTATTTCATTCTCTTAAGACCCTGTTAACATCCGGTCTAAATTGTTGTCAGTTTAGAGACATAAATTTCCTTTAATTTGGTTTAATTCTAGATTGTTAAGGAAAATGTCGAAAAGTTTTTAATTTACTTTCAAATTCAAAAACGCGTGAACTCTTTGATTTGATTCTGACAGGTGAATACTGTATCGACCAATCATGATACAGATCAGGAAACGCCAATACAAATCAAAACCATTACTTCAGTATTTACTGCTGTTGTTTGCGGTTTTGATCTGTAACGCATTATTGGCTATTTCCTCGTAACTTAGCATCATTCAGAGATAATTTTTGAGTTCAAAGACTTACTGTAAGTCTCTGAGTTTTTCTTGATACCTAATCACTGCAAAAAGTGAACACGAGCATAGAGTTTTTGTTAGTAGTGTTGATATTAGTATAAGCACCCACAATGTAATAAGTGTGATTCGTTTTCCCAGTCATCCTATTTTGCTATTTTCTCTGTCAGTTTATTGATTATCTGAACAACAGCAAAGAAAATTATCTTTGTGCCAGAATTTCGTAATTAAAAAATAGTTCTAGAGAGATTAATGACCAATGATTGGCCAAAATCCTGACTTTGAAAAGAATTTATCGGCCGTGAACTTGGCTGTGCTAATGTCGTATGCCACCTCATCTTTTGAACCGACTTCTCGAGTCTTGCATATTTTCCAGCAAGGGATTTTTTCCGTTTAAGATGTAGCAAGAGTAGTTATCTACTTTTTTCGTATCGCTGATAAAAATATATAATTCAACGTAGAAACTGCGGAACTTTTGCTAAGGTCAGCAAAGTGTAAGTGCTTCGCTTACCAGTTGTTATTCAACTAGCCGTATACATTCGTTGTTTGATCATTAATTAGTGTCATACTGTAACCGTCACTTATCCTGGTCTTTTCTTTAGTTGTTTTCAATACCTGCGTCGTTTTGAATGTGATCAATCTGAAAAACGCAATTCTTTCGAAATCAATCGTTCTCACTCAGTTGGAATGTATTAGATAATCCATAACATTAATTATCTAATCCTTTAGCGTTATAGTTCAGGCTTAAATAAGACTACATCGTAAAGCTTTTGTTGAAAACACCAGGGGCACATTAAGGCTACATCTGACTGCATATTGGTTACATGACTGTATTAAAAATAACGTTGAAGCCAAGTCTTTGTGGACCATACTGTCTCAAAGATATTCAACAGCCCTAATAGATTCTGACCTTCGCGCAAACAGCGAGTGGCTGTTCCTCCAGTAAGAGCCTTTGCAAAGAGTACATTACTGAGTTTTTCCTCTGTTCTCTCATTTATATGAGAAGGCAAAACTTATTTTCACAAAGAGCATCTAATCCTAAAAATCCATACAAAGATGTTATTTTTCTTCTTCCAGCGAAATGACTGTCATCGTATAGTCCAATTGTTCGGTTGAGATTAGTCCTAACAATTTTTTTCTTTCTTTCGGATGTTGCTAGCGCCCATTGGTTCACGCTTTTTCTATTCGAGGCAAGAAAATCTCATGAATTTTTATTTCCATCGCCAGAACTTGTATGATGTTTGCCAGAAGTTAAAGAGTGTCGAAAAATTGAGTTATAAATAGTTGAAAGTGATGATCTATAGCTATTCAGTGATACTCATTGTTCCCTGGAAATTTACTCCCAGTGATTTTTCATGTCTTTCCCTGGTACAGCGCAAATTAGTATTCTCAGCTTCAGAACCAACTCGTTTCCACCCCAAGTCCCTACTGCTGTTCCTGGTCCCCCCCATTTTGCTCTATCTTACAAATTTCACGCATGTCAATTTTCAATACACTTCGGCTATTTTATTTCACACATTTTACGCAAGAGATTATATGTAAGTACCTCGCGTCAAAAAGCGCATAAAATTTTGTACAAACCCTCTGAAACAAGTGAATAAGCGAACGATAGGGAGTCGCAAAAATTAAAAAAAAAAACAACAACAAGAAAACTAAAAAAATCATCAACAGCAACAACAACTAAAGGGGATTAATGAAAAAATATAAATCATTTTTTTCTAATACTTGTGTGAACAAATGGCCGGCAAAAAACAGTTTAAGTGCTAATTGGATTTCACAAAACCTTTTTAAATTCAATGAATTGAAAATCAAACAAATCTTAAATTAAAAGAGGTGCGAAATTTTTGAGAGGAGGATCAGCAAATAATTTATCTTAATCACCGCAAGCGCACTGCCGGCTAAAGGAGATTACGGAAAAGAGCCTACATTTGTAAAGTAGTTCAGGAACGCAGCCCAGCTAATCGTTCGGCGGTCAGAATCTGGTAAAAATAAAGCGAAAAAAGCCATTGTGCATAAATAGTTGATGATTCAACAATTCACATGAAATACATGAATTTTAGCTGGTAAAAAAGTGTCCTACAGGGACCACAACAAAAATAAACCTAAAATAGATTTTTAAAAAAAGCTCAGCTGTTACCTTATGCTAGGTGAAACATCACTACACATTTCGCTTTGACGGGAGACCGATACCAGTTTCTGTTTTGTATCATTGTCGATTTTCTCTACGAATCTTAATAAAAGTGTAATTAAATTTCTCATATTTCATTCGAAATCACAAGCTGGGCCATGCATCATTCTAATTGGCAAAATTTATTTCTCAGCATGAAATCTACGCAAGAAGGGCTGGCAGAATATTATATTACAAGGTATCAATTTATCGTCCTGACTTCAGCTTTGATAGTTATGGGAGAGTTTTAATGTACTCACACAATATTTTCGCAAGAAAGAGGCTATGTACTAGTTTTGCCGTGAAACACGTGCCTTTTGGGAGAGCGGAGAGATCTTGTTTACAATAGAAATCGCGAATATTGAATTCAGCGAACTGTTTGCTGCCACAAACGAGGTGAGCCGCTTCAATCACCCACCTTTCGCAGTTCAAAACAGAAGCAATGAAATTATTATTGCCAGCAGCTTTAGCAGTCCTTGCAATCCTGCGAGAAGGTACGTCAGAGGTTAAAGTTATTTATCAATAACTCCATGAACGTTTTATGTTGTACGAACTACTTTGAAGACAGTAATATTTACCATTTCCTCCTCGGTAAAGGAAAAACTTTACATCTACCTATCTCTTAATTATAAATATTTACCCTTTTAAAAGAAAATTCAAGAGGTTATCCTTTTGTGGTTCGTGAAGCGTAATGGGCTGGCTTGGAAATAGCTAGGATTCTGCTCATTTCTATCAAGGCTTTTCCCGGAAATCATCTGAATCGCGTGATTCTTAATTGTTTCATTTCACGATTTCGATTATCTTTAGTTTGTGGAAATAAGGATGGCACTGAATGCGAACAAAGGACAGAAGATGGCAAATGTTGTGTGTTTCCATTCACATTTATGGATGAAAAGATGCATTTTTGTATCAGTGGGGGACCCTCCGAAGATGACTGGTGTGCGACTACAGATGACTTTGACCGGGACGGAGAATGGGGTCGCTGCACGGGTAACTAACTTCACTTTTAACTAAGCAGGGATGAATGTGGAAAAGCAGCCATGATAGTAACACTGTGAGAAATATTGATTAGAAAAGTTCCTATTGGCGTCAAACCTCCTCTTCATCGTAACATGTGGAAATGTAATCGAGTTCCAAGTGGTAATGTAACCAATTTGCTGTCGAGGTTCGCGTTCCATCAAATTGCACATAATTTGAAATGCATTTTATTTTCATACAATGAACCTTCTCCTCTTCAGTGGAATCGCTTTTTCAAGCTCTATAAAAACCCCAGGAATATTACTTTTTTTAACTTTGTAAACACATATTCGCCAAATGCTTTAAAACGCAAATTAAAAAAGTTATTGGTTAAGAACAGCTCCTGTTTAGAAACTTAAAGTTTGTATTTTTTACCATTTCTCCCCTTGGAGATAGAGAGCGTATCAGCAACTAGGTATCTTAACTTTACCTTCTCGATCTGTTATGATGATCAAATGATTCATTTTTTTTTTTCACAAACATATAGGAGTAAAATGTTACATTTGCTTCAGTGATGTCTCCTGGTCGGACTGTGAAAACCAGCAGCAAGCCCACAACTGTCCGTATATGCACGATCAGTGTCTGACACTCAGCAAGGAGGCAGGAGTCACTAACACAAGCCTGCTCTTCCTAAAGAGATGCACATCTAACACTCAATGTACAGCGTATAATCCAACTTGCGATCGTCCCGATGTTCTAAAGTGCGACTTCAGCTGCTGCATGGGAGATTTTTGTAACGCTGCCTCGCTGCCTTATTCAGCGGTTGGTAGTTTTGTTCATATGGCTGCGTGGATTTTTTACATGTATGGCTGATGGTCTGTGGTTATATGGCGTCAAATTGATGACTGTTAGGGTTAAAAAACAATTCCACTAGTCCCTTCTTTATCGCATCTAAGTTTGAAAATTTAGAATCATATTTAGCGCCGGAAAAAAACTACCTCCAGATTGAAGGTTGCCAACTATTGGTTTAATAAGATAGAAAAACAAAAGAGAGGTAACACAAAGATGGACCGAAGAGGACTGAGGATGGAGAAGATTAAAATGGATTGCAACTGATGAAATTGAAAGACTAAGGCTGACCTCTTCAAGTTACATTAATCATGATGTAAATGTACACGTAGCTTCAAATTGCCATATAATGTTGTGTGTTCGAGAGAATTGAATCAAGGACAATAATTCTCAACATGGTAAGAACTGTTTAATTGAGGTGGACCATCTCAATTTCTCATTAACTGGCCATACATTTTCGGCCACTGGTGTCTCCAAATTCTTTTCCTGCCAAATACAATTATGCAGCAGGAGAATTACTGTTTTTTTAGCTAATTAAGAAATTGACAATCTTAAATCTTTGTACATAAATTTTCATTGAGAAATCATGGACGAGATGGTAATATTCTATCACTACAGTTGTAAATGAAAGGTGTCATCTCCCTCCTCTAACGACAACAGGCTCAGGATCATGAACGAAGCTTGCGTCCATTCTACCTCTATCATCTGTTATACAAAAAATAACAACAAAAATGTCATTATTTAAATCAGGGCAACAATAATTTTTTTGATGAACACTTGAAATTGAGCAGTGGATATCTATTAAGTAAGTTCATGAATTAAGTTACCAGGGGTGAAGGCAACTGAATTTCTTCCTCAATGAATAACATCCTTACTGATTTTGAGGATGACTTCTTTGGCCAAGATATCAGGTAATGCAGTTAAACTGCAACTACTATTGATAAAATATCATGTGAACTCAGGAGTAGTCTGTGAGCCCACTGACCCTCATAACTGGAATGAGTTAGGCCAAGGCTTATTTGACAACAACTCCTGAAATGCAGGTGTGACTAAACCAAAATGATGCCACTTCACATGACTTGAAGATTGTAGTGTTCCATACAAGGAAATTTCACTTTTTTAAGAAAGAGAAATCGTATTCTTTACCTCTACCTCCCAAAAGACCTGAGCCTTCTGCATTTCTTCTTGATCGCTGATCTATTCAAAATAATGAATTAAAAGCAAAACAGTGACATAAGAATACCATATGTTAATACAAGAGGCAAATGCATAGTTTCATTTGGCTCAATGCCTTGAAAGAAAAATTGGCAAAGACGTTCAAGTACTCAAGATTCTGAGAAACTGGTGGTTTTAACTTGGACAAAACAGTTATCAGTGGCAATTTGCCCCTTCATCTCCTATTTATCTTTCTGTTGACTTAAGTTTCCTTCTTGGTCTCATCTGTTCTGTTCCAAGCTCAGCTGCAGTCATTATTTGATGACCATTCCCTCCCTAGCTTCTTTTTTGTGCACCCTTCAGTCTCATTTCAACTTATAAACTTCTTTTTTTGGTAGTCATGTAAAAAGGTAAGCATCACAGATCAACATCTTCCTATATCAAGACTTTACTAGGGAAATGTTGTCTTGCAGCACTCTTTTTATGTTCATGTAATTAAGACACAATCGCAGTTTTTGAAAAACCTTGAGCTTCCAGGGTGTTTTTCCCTTCAAATGTGGGAAGAGTACGGAGAGCATCCTGGGAAAAATTGTTTACCTTGAAAAAGCCTCTATATTTTTCCACAGTGTACAAGTAGTTAGACTTTTGTTTGAATTTACTGATAAATTTCCAAATTTTGATCTTACAAACAAACCTCTTGTATGAGATCTCAACATGGGCTCTTGTCTTGCACCTGTAAATTGTCTCCCTTCATTATGGCTTCCTTGAAGAAAATGAGCTAAAATCCCATACAAGAGTGGCCTAAGGGTAAACATGTATTTATCAGCTGTGCATCTTCATGATGATCATTAAATCAGATTAGGACAATCAAAAGAATTTTTAAGGTTCCCAAATCAAAAGAATCTCTGTATGGTATAGTACTCCTGCTTCTGTAATAATAGAATACACAGATGAGGTCAATCCTTTAACCTGCATTTAAATAACATGGATGTATGACTCACTGATTAGGAATAGTAAACATAATTACATTTATTGTATATGTTGTGGTTCAATTTTATCCTTGGTTCGAGTTATGTTTTCTTTTGTTTTTGGGTATTGTAATATATGAAAATGAGTTTGTTAAAAAGGAAAAAAAATTTGAACCAAGGATAAAATAGAATCACAACATATACACTCATCGTGTGGTAAATGATCAAACAATCATGTTAAATTCTGTAATCCTTTACCTAATTGCAGCTGTCTTAAAAGGATCATTTCTTTGCTTGAATCCTCCAGGTCAAAATGTAAATAAATTGATTAAAACTGTGAAATGTTCATTAATTACATGGTTGGTGACTCCTCCTCCTTAATGTTTAGTTCTTGTACTAGAAATCTTCTGTCCATGGGCTCCTTGGGTTGACCTGATTCTGTTATTCATCAAGACAGCAAAATATTAGGAAAATATAATGGCTTGTTACTGAAACACAGCTCAGGTTGAAATATAAAGCTAATATCACAGATTTACATAAGAGATCAGATGTGGTGGGCTTACAGTTAGTGCATTCATGACTTTGGTCAGGAGGTTTGCATTTGAGACCTAAACAAGTCATTGTGTTGTGTTCTTTGGCAAAACTGTCGGGGCAGCCTACTGAAATGCTGGAGGGGGGTGGAGGCATAGTAATGGGTTGGTATCTCATCCAGGTGGAGTATCAATACTTCTAATGTAGTTGCTTCTTGCTACATAAAGCAGGGCAATGTACAATACCTGCTTGGAGCACTGACTCTGTGTATTTGTATTTGTTGAAAGTCAAGTATTCCCTTATCAGTTCATTGATCAACAGGTTCTCATTGGATAGGGCAGGTCTTGGTTCAGTCTGAAAATCAACAATTGAAAGTTCAAAGTAGTTTTTTAACCCCTACTGAACTTAATGTAAGCTATCGCTATGTTTCGTTCCGTTATGAAAAAATATAGTTGAATAAGCGTATTGCAGGACCTGAACAATCGATGAAAATTATTCAATGATCGGAAATCAATCGATCAATCGATAGCAAACGATTACAGTTAGTTAAAAGGCATCGGTCAATCTATAACGTAACGATATTCACACAAAAGTATACGTGAACTTCAGCACTGGTCATCGATAAGCGTTCAAGATAAATCCCTCTATCAGATTTTGTGAGTGTACGCAAAGCCAATACTGCAATAGTATTTTTATGTTTAGTGGCAATACTCGAAGAGAAAATTGTATATCGTTATGGTTCCCCAACAAAAATACTGTGTAGGACAAGTGCAGGTAAACATGTACAGCTGTGGCATATATAAAAACGTCAACCCGCAAACAAGCATCAGTTCAAAATGAATTATAAACATGAACACATGCAAAGTTGTATGTCTTCATCTATGAACAGTTTGAGAGCAGCTAAAGATATAGAACAGTGAAAATGAACACGGAAGCACGTAAGCTTCCAGGTCAACTAACTTGATCGTCAAGGGCGCTAAACACCTCAGCACGAACTCGAGCTCGAATTTGACCAAGTACACCTCTATTTTCCAATGTTTCTTTTAACACTGAAAGAAATAATAGATATATCAAGACATATGCCGTTATCTGATAACTAAGAAAGTTACATGGAATGAGATCCTGACTAAAACGTACCACTTTTGAGCTCGTTTACTGTCGCCATTTTGAAAATGGCGGTTGTGCAGTCGTTTGCATTTCAGCTGAGTACCTGCGGGCTCATAACTAGCAATCTGTCGAGCAGATTTAGATGCAGGAGGGGTGAGAGAGTTCGAAATTCCATAGCGCAGCAATCCTTATTTTGATCCGCTACAATGCTTTTATGTTATTTATTTAGCTCCAAAGTATATAGAAGAACGATTAAGGAGCTGCTTTATTCCGTTTTTAATCAATGATTTACCCGAAAGAAATGAGTTTATATTTGATACTAACACTACCCTGTAGCTCAAATAGATTGGTCATAAGAAAGTCTCTCATAAATGTGCTTGTTTTCATAGTATACTGAACGTTCAGCGCCATGAATCCTATAGCGGTGGATCCGAACAATCCCGGAAGAATTTCTCTGGCTTATCGAGACCTCACTGAACTGCCTACAGATTGGGATGGAAAATTTGACGACATAACTGTTCTGGATTTAAGCCATAATAATTTGACGTATCCTTTGTAATGTTTGCATTTGAGGGTTTAATCCCAAAGGTAGATAACGGAGTTGTTTACTTCAGTGAAAGCTCTTAATCATAAATATTTTTAAATACCGCGGAACATTGCTTGTGATAACACATAGAGCGTAAAGTTATGGTATTCTTTAAAAAGTAAAATGGGGATTTGCCATTTCAGTTTCATTCAAATGAAATTGAAATGTCTTTCCATAGAGAGGAACAGTTGAATTTTATCGTTTTGGTAACATGCACTCATGGTATATCTTCTTGATCTCTCGTCTGCCATGTAAGAATTATTTATGTAAAAGCAAGAGAATTATGGTGTTATGGAAAGTAACAGGATAGGTTGATATTCTTCACGTTGGGTTGAAACTAGCTTAAGCCATCAAAATTCAGCCAGTTAGGAAATTCTATTTACTAAAGGATTCACTCATTCAGATGCCTAATTAACCCCTCAACTCACAAAAGTGATTAACATATAACTTCTCCCTAGATTATCCATACATTACCCAGCAAACAGCTAGTGAGAATATGCAAGCTTGTGAGGTAGAAGTTGTCATCTTGATCTAACACCAAATTCTTGTAACTAATTCACAAGGAAATGTGTAGCAGCTAGAGTGAAGAAGTAACAATCAGATCTTGGAAGTTAAGGGTTATATAATTAATATCTTAGTGATAGCTAGACACCTTGAGTGGAGGAGAATGTTAAAACTTAAGATGCTCTGGGATTAATGCTAAGATCATAAGGTTGGAGTCAAAAGTTTTTCCTTGACCAAAACAAGCGACTTTCAATTTTTACAGGATTTCCCGTATCTCAACACATTAATTCTGGACAATAACAACCTAACAAATCATGTGAAATTTCCACGCATGAAGTCACTTCACACACTGTGGGTAAACCAGAATAGAATTACAAATCTGAGTTCTTTTATTGAGACTGTAGCAAAATGCTTCCCGAATTTGAAGTACTTTAGCATGATGAACAATGAGGCTGCCCCAAGTTATTTTAATGGAGGAACCTACCAGCAGTACAAGGATTACAGGTATGGAGCTTGTTAGTCTGATGTGGATGAGCTAATGTTTAGGTTCAATAACCTGACAAGCCTTAACATAACATAGTGCCTAAAATTAGGAGTGGTGGTACTCTTCACCATAATGGCTACACACCCCCCTAGAAGAAGTTTGTCAAGTTCCTAAAAGTTTGGAGGTACCCATTCACACTTCTTGTGGAAGACACTGTGAGTGTTCAATTTCTTTTAAAAGACAATTACAGGTTGAGTAAAGTTCAAACTGGGACTTCTTTATCTTGAGTTTATTTGCTTGTCTAAATGGGAATTAATAAATGGGAATTTAGCAATGGACATTCCACTGGGTGGCTTTTTTCGTCTACTGTTTCCAGTCTGGCAAATTGGAATAAATGGAGTGTTGGTTTTTGTGGAGGGAGAAAAAACAGAGGACTTGGAGAAAAAGCCTTGGAGCATTGACATAAGAACCAATAACAAACTCTACTCCTTTATGACGCCAGGTCCAGGAGGCAAGTGCTCTCAGCACTGCGCCATGCCTTCTCCTCTCCATATTGGGGAATATATATATATATATATATATATAGGAAGTTTGCGAGTCGATTTTCGCGTGGAACAGTGCTCAATACGTTGAAGCAGAGCAGAATAAATATTATGAGAGGAAAAAAAGGACGTAACTACATTTCCCTGTGTGGCTGACAGGGCCAGGGAAATGTAGTTACGTCCTTTTTTCCTCTCATAATATATATATATATATATATATATATATATATATATATATATATATATATATATATATATATGTTCCTTCCACAGCAATCAGTTAAGCAGGGGATTAAAAAAGGCCCAATGTGTTCTAACCATGATTATGCTTTCAGATGTTATGTTATAAGTCATCTTCCAAGTTTACTGGTTCTTGATGACCATGCCATTGATGCGGATGAGAGAGAAGAGGCTCGTAAAGTATATGGCAATAGAAGAGTTTCTGTAAGCTCAAAGAAAGTTAGTAAAAAACACAAAGAAAAGGTAAGTAATTTAGCAATATCTCCTTGCTTACAAATGACTGTATTTCCCCTGTTTACAAGGAAGTAGGGGTTTTCTTCAAGTTTTTACCCTTTCAGTGGCAGGAACAAAATCTCAGTTCTCTGCCCTGTCAGCCACATATTTAAAATGATCTTTGCCTTGCGAATTTGTAGTCAAATCAAACAATATCCCTTCAGTGGTATTTTATCTTACTTCTTGTCTGTTCTTCTCAAAAATACATTGAGATAGTTTAAAGATAATCATGTTTGGTTACTCTTGAGAATGAAAGGGTCGAAGCAGGTGGATAAAGTTAGGAGATGGTGCTGTTCAGTTCGAAAGTTAATGTGTACATAGAATTTACAACAAAATTCGAAAGCAACTGAGCTATTATGCTAAAACCATTATTCACTTCAGCCTCAGTGAATATTGTTGACTAATCCCCTTGACTTTTTCTCTGGGATTTAATTTAACAATATTCACATTGTCTATGGTGAGTAATTAATAGATAACACCAAATTCCCTTGTCTAATTTACAAAGAACTGTATGGCCAGCAGTAGGGAGAAACACTAATTGGATCTTGGGATTTAAAGGGTTAAGGAATCATGAAACAATAATTTATAGAATGCTAATGTGTACTTATGATTTTGTCTTCTCTTCCAGAAAAAGAAAGATGTGGAATAACATTTGCATTTGGCTTGATTATTACTTCTAGAACAGCTTAAAGTAATTTACCTGCTTTCTTATACAATGTTCGATTGGAGTGTATGGCTTATGAGATGTGGGTAAAAAAATTTCTGCACCAAATCAATGGATAGGAACTGGAATGTCCTAATAAACTGTTATTTTTTGATTGAAGGAAAAAAATAGAGTAAATGCAATTTTTTTGTTAAATTTTCATACTGACTATTTCCAAAGGAAATCTGTATTTTATGGACAAATATATTTATCGCAGCTAAGGATAGAACAGATATATGATAGAGAACACATATTAGAGTAGTAGCCATATAAATAAAATCTACTGTTTATTGAAGGTTTTCTGGGTTCTATGGGGAAGGGTTTTTTAGTGGCCCAGAGTAAAACAAGATTGCAAAGTGCATTACAATATATATGTGCTATTTTTTTATTGATGGCTTCAGTATTCCAACAATACATAGTGACACAAATAACATAATATGATTTGCAGGAGCAGATTATTAATTTCTGGGGGGGAGGGGGGGGGAAGGACCATGAAACCTCATTTTGCAATCAAGCACCTTGAAATAAAATTGGCCAAGTCTGTTTACTCAAGCCAAAAAGTGTGGTGAAAAATTCTCCCTTGATTTTGTAATTAGAACCTCCTGGACTGGAAGGGTGTTGTGTTGTGTTGTCATTGTTTTTTATTGTCATCTTTTGCTTCCTAGTCTCTTGCATATTTTTTGTTTCCTTATCTTTCCTAGATTTTAATGTTACCCTTTGTGAAGAGAGAACACAGAACACAAAAGAACCATGATGAATTGTATTGAAATAAATCCTTGGGGAAAAAAAATGAGAAAAGTTATAGAAATTTTTATCTTTACTCGTGAAAGACCAGGTCAGACCCATTTGGATAGTCTCCACCTGAAACTTACATCCAGTTTCCTGCACTACATGTAAAATTTTAAAATGTTTTGTAATGTAAACACAACTTGGTATTGGTTTGTGGCAAATTTAATCCTTTTGGTAGTATCAATACAAGAGACATTAAGGAAAGTTTCCCATTTTATCCCCTTCTGGGAACAGAATACCTATTTCTGCGATTGCTGGTTACTGCCATTCCTATTTTTGTGTTTTCTGAGTGTGCTTTCTCTCTTGACACCCTAACCTACCCCTGCTAAACTTTGAAAGAGTAATCCAACCAACAAAGTGACTGGGATTTAAAATCACATGCTCAAGATTGTAAGTCCTTAATTGACTAGAGGCCGACAGGAATTTATATTATGGAAACTACCTAAACATGGAAATGAAGATACAATTAAAGCACATCAAATTCTGTCATAAAAGTTCCTTTATTCTCAGTTTCAAGTTTAAATTAATATATAGTTTAGGACACAAACCAGTGACAGAAACACTGGCTTATTTATTCATTATTTATTCAATTTATTTATTCAAGGTAAGTAAACACTTGCTTCAGTTTCACCCAGCTCCAACCACTGTGGTTCAGAGAAGCTACGCTTTATTCAGCATTATTCTAATTGCCTTGGAGAGTTGTCTTCACTTGGAAAATAAGGCCTAGAAATAAGTTATCCGATATGAAAGTTCACAACTTGGGTAATCTTAAACCTTGATAAAGTGACTTGCCAGGGTTCCAAACTGTCGAAAAAAGGTGAGGAAAAAAGTAAACACCGAAACCGAAAAAGGATGCCAGTTGAGGATGGGAAATACATAAACTGCATGCAAATGAGAAACTTTATTTATTGAGATGACCACATCGTAACGAAGGCTCGGGTGAAAAAAAAGGAAAAAAAGAATACAGTGAAAGTGTGGTTACGCACAGGCGTCAAACGGACTTGTCCTGAGAAAGCTTAGTTTGAAATGTTTGGGTTCTTATTGATTTACTTTAACATAGACAGGCAGTAATGTTATTCCGTGGGTGATTACACATTGTAGTTCTCTATACAGAATATTTGTATTCTGTCCCATCAGCCATAAGCAGAATAACATTTTTATGATTAATCCAAACAAGTCGTATGAGTTTTAGCAGAGCAGGAGACATTTTTGGAGACGGAGAGACTGTGGTGTAGGAACGGACACATCGGAGGGATGATCCCAGCATACCGAACAATGACGAGCCAGTCTACAGAATATAAAGACAACGGACATGTTTGACGATACGTCTTGGCACAAGTGTTCAAAAATAAAAAAGATAGTTGCGTATTGCCTAACCCTCCAAGGATTTGTCAATAGTACCATTGGGGCGGACATAAAACGTCGCATATTAGTCAAAACATTTCTCAACACTATTCAAATATCTTTTGATAGGTGGAAGGGCGGGGGGAAGAATTGTAGGACTTCCTAAAGTACGGTAGGGTAAAAAACCAAACAAGGCCTAGTAATAATCGAAAACTTGAAGAATTCTAAATTGTATAAAGGATTGTCGGAAAAAAAAGGATTATTAATCGTGAACCTGACTGTTAATTTAGATTAGGGTGTAATTTGTTCAACATAAAACAAATTTCTGATTTTGAAGGGCACCTTCAAATCACCACTTGACCAAAGGCGATCGAATAAAATTAGGTATGACAAATCTCTCTCTCTCTTTCGCACGCTCTATCTCTTTCATTTAATCTGAAAATTACCTGCCAGAAACAAATTTTGGAGTCTCCGAAGCTGTATGAAGCAAGTACGCGATCGTCAGGCGAAAAAGACAGGGCTGTTACTTGAGAAGAATGAGCTGAAACCATCTGTAAACAAGGATTATAAAGTAACCGATTCTGAAAAGATTCTAGGACCTCTAACGATGGGATTATTGCGCGCTATCAAAAGAGAGAAGAACTTTCAACAAAGTTTGTTTGGGGTATAGACAACAACAATCATTGTTAGCTATTTACGGTCGCTCTCCCAATGATCGAAGATAGTACACCGAAAAATAACGTGATAAATTTGAGGAGAAAACTTGAACTGAATCGCTCCTGAGGCTTTTCATTTCAGAAACACAATCAGGCCTCAAACATGAAGGTAACGGTTACTTCCTGCAAATGTATCAAGAGTGTCTTTGCTACTTGAAACTGGAATTTAGTATTTGGCAAAACTATTTGAAAGAAAGTGAAGGATGACTGAAAGTTCTAAACAAAGTCGTGGTCCTCATGTGAAATATCAAAAGAATGAAACAACACACAACTAAACTCGTCGTAAACTTGCCTGACAGCGCGACGACCGCAGATCATACAAAGCTAACTGACCATTCTTCGCTCCAACTGCAAGGCGGCGGGACTGGGGTGAGTAACTCACCATGTTGAACCTGTCAAAGTGGAATAGCATCTATTTTTTATAAATTGCTATATTTCATAATTAAGTAAATCAGGCTTTCTGGCCGCGACAGCATGTTTAAAAACAATCAAATGTTCATTCAAAGCGAGGCCAACAAGGCCTATTTGTATGCAAAAGAATAGAAGTCATGCCCACCGTTGTGAAAGTGGTCTACACATTCATTACCGTAGAGAACGATGACCCCAATACCAACAAAGGCTAGTCCAAGCCGTTGCCAAAAGCGCGAAGGGTGCGATCGAGTAAAAATCAGTTGTAGATCAAGCCTAGGACTCTTTTAATTATGATCTAGAGAACACGTTCTCTTGTTGCAATACTGGATTATCATTACGTCAAACAGAACAAGAAAATGAAAAAAAAACAAAAAACACATGAATTGCTCGTGATACGTGACACGTGACTCTGTTCAGAGAGAAACTGGTGCATAAAGCGCGATAATGCTCGAACGTAGACTTATGCGACAATATTTACAGTAAACGTACCGACATAGTCCAGGGAATAATTCAGTCATTCCTTTCTCTTTGAGTTGTCTCTGATCCAAACAGTAAACAACAATGTCGACAACCTGGGGGAAAACGGCAGAGTTAAGTGTATCAGTTTTCGTCATTGTTACCGCGCAACAACTGGCAATGAACCAACGAACACAAACGCAGATACCTCTCTCGTCCCAATTTCCGAAAACTTCCAAAACAACGAGAAAGCCTGGTGAAAGGCCCGCTCAAAAGAAACCAAATGGTCGGTGATAAGGTGTCTCGGACTGAGTGAGACGTAAACATGGTAATTTGAGAAACAAGAGTAAATTAGTGGAATGAAAAGCGTTCGTTGATACCATAAGGATTAGGAGTGCCGATTTGAAAGATAAATTTTTGTTCCAGAGTTTTGCCGTCTAGATGCCTAGATGAAGGGAAAGGCCGCAAACTACCATTAGTGCACTGCATCTGTTAAACAGGTAAACCCCGTGAAACCTTCTGAAGAAAAACTTATATGTATACGTGAAAATAGAAAGGTAGTTCATACATCTGTTAAAAGATCTACAACTTCTTGTTGTGTCTTTTCAACCATGAGGTCAATTATCCGCAGTATCTCGTGCTTAGCTCTGTTCAATATGGACGTGCTCTGAGCCTCTGCATTCTGAGAGGGCTGGTGACGAACATGGCTGTACACCGCAATGGCTGCTGGAGAAGGTTGATTAAAGGAGATAGAAGAAGCCGCTGAAACACTGCGAGCCACCTAGATGTTCAATGGAGACACGTTTCAATTAATTACATTATAAATGGCAAACTCTGAACACGGTTTATGTGAGTGCTGACCACCTGTTACATCACAAACGACTACTTTGCACTACGTGAAAACCTTTGCAATGCAGTTGAGGTTCTTGTTCAGACGGCACCTCTGCTTTGTTACACGTTTTAACTTTGCGATGATCTGACAAATTATTTTACTTGCGTTTTAGCGACAGCGAAAATGAATTCACCTCCTTCGCAATGGTCGCTATGAAGACCGCAGGTCGTGCTGTAGCAATCAGTGACAGCCCATGCCTCGCTGATCGATGAGTATCTGCTGACGGCGACAATGGTAAACCTTTCCTGAATGTGAGATCTCGGTTCTTGCTGTCCGCCGAGAGTTCTAACAACGCTATCAAGACAGCTGAAACGTCCATATATGGCTCCCAAAGAGTAAACCCCCGACCAATCAGATCAATGGCTGCTCGTCTGACTGACGTGTGTGCCGTAAGTTGGGACGAAGGGGGTTTGAGTAAGAGATACATAAGAGCTTTACCAGTGAGACGTACTGTAGTGTAATCCATGATAACTTCACCACCTGAAAATACCAGAAAAGGTTACAAAAGAAACCATGTACACATGTAATCAACTTGTGCAATTCGCCCCATCAGACTGTAAGAATACGAGAAAACGTGAACGAAGGAGATTGTTTATATTTTGTTTCGTAAGTAAAGTACTGTTTCAAATTTAACTGACGACCCGTATGGTTTTCTAGAGTATCGGTTAACGTTTGCCGATCATAGTTTTCGCTAAGACAAGGTAAGTTCCACTAAGTTGTGAGATTAATTAGCCAACATGGCGCTCTCCAGAAATTGTACTTAATATTATACAGAATATTACGATTTAATGTTATACAAGATAATTAAAAGATAGTTAGGTTATGCACGCAATTAAGGAGGCTCCATAGGGTTTTTGTTCAATGTTGGCGCGCGCCAGCGTAATGTTTTTCTAGTAAATTTTTGTTTTCGTTTTTAAAGGTCACTAAAAGCCATCAAAAGGCAATGAGCAAGGTTCGCACCATCGTTTGCTGCAGTAAATATTATCCAAATCATTTTCGTTATTAAGCTAAGGCTCCACGAAGGGAGGCGCTCATCAGTGATAATTTGGCTTTGCCTTTGATTTTCTTCAATTTGCTTTGGTGAAATCTCTCAAAATGTTCACAATTTGTGAAAATTGTCCTGCCGATCATTTAAAAGCCGAAGAAAATAGGGGTTTCAAAGGCAGTTTCATCGCTATTTGCAATTTTTTATTTTCTTCCTCTATCTCAAATTTGGTCGAACGAATTTCTTTCTTTAACAGGCACTAGGAGGGGCACATATATGTTTAACGTTCCAGCAAATCTTTGGAAATTCCACCGAAGGAAACGTGATAAATCTTTCTCGAAAGATCCCTATTTTCTTTATAGCAAAACAACATGTAATGGAGTAGAACTTCGCCATGCGTATACTTTCGAATCTGTCGCCTTTTGACAATCTTTTCCCAGGTGTTTTCTTTTCGGTTGAACTCTTTTTAAGGCGTAGAAGGCCTATGAATATTACGGGTGCACTTCTTGGAAACCCTAGATTCCATCACATAAAAACTGTATTGTGTAAACTGTTTTTAACACACCTTGTCAGATAACAATCGTGCGATCGTATCGAGCTGCTTTGTTCCTTTTGCATGTTGACCTTTTCAAAGCTCGTGCTACGTTCGTACCCAGATCTCGCGCGGCCAACAAACCCTTAGGAGCCTTCTTAAACATCAGCACTTACGTTCGCTGTTACTCTTTCGCACGATTTTACCATCTTTACCTGGAGTTTCACTCAGTTTTTCTAATCTTCGCGAGCTTGTGCTCTGTTTTTTTTCACCGTCGCGCTCACGACTCGAATATACTTCAATTTCACGCTGAAATTCTGCGCCTATCACTCCCATGAGCACGATAGCGGTTGCCTGTCGACGGCGCATGTCATATTGAAGCAACTTCTTAACGCTGGTTAAGACAGTGCTGACGTCTTCGGTTGGGAACAGGACCTCGTCTTCAACGTTTTGGACGTCTACGCTGCGTTCTGAGAAAAGATAACCAATCACTTTACAAGTCTTACAAACCAATTTTCAAGCTGCTTACAGTCTCCTCATCAATGAAGTTTAAAAATTCAGTTGGGCGGCGTTGCACCATCAACTGAATCAACCCATTACTCAATTAACACTCTACTGGGACGACTGGTCAATTTTTGAGAACTTACCAAACCCCAAAATAGAAGTGGTAGGGGAGGGTGCAGGATCAGACTTCTCAGCTTTGTCCTCAGTCCCTCCCGACTGTTCAAGCGACTTTGGTAGCTGAGGGGCCCATGTATCCACCACTTGCTTACGACCCTCGGACCCAATCCTACGCAGTTCGGCTAATAGAATAGCCTGTGCCGCTTCACGAACCTGCGAGATGGAAAAGAACTAACAATACACACTGATACATTGTTCTATTTTATGGCTAACTATCTAATTAATCTATAAAGAACTCTTTCAAAAAAGCGCGAAGTGAAACATACCTCTAGACATCGATCTTGCCATCTCCTTGCTAGAATATGTAGCAGCGGTGGCTTATAAGAGGAAATCTTCAGAATGTCAGCCAACAGACAACAGTGCAGTGCAGCAAGTTGACTCCACCCGGCTTTGATATGTGCGCGGTGATTCATGGCAAGTTGCACTTCCGTCTCACTTAAACCAGGAGGTTGTTCGTTCTCGGCATAACTCGATGAGATGGGAGGAATGTCATGATCTGTGTTCGTTACGAGAGCAAGCCGCTTTTCCTGAGGAACAAAACTGATCTGGTTCATGCTCATCAGCGTGTTAGCGACGGATACAAGTCCCACAAGATGCAGAGTTGTCAAAGCTGAGGAAAGTTGCCAGCGTGACTGAAAGCAAGTCTTTAAAGCTGACGCAATGTTTGGCTCGGAAGACAAATTCGATTTCTCATTTTCTCTCTTTGTTATTTCAAACTCAGTAAAAATGGCTTTATCAGGAGAAAGTCTTTTTAAAGCAGTTTCAGCATCACTTTCTCTTCCTTCCCCGGCTTCTCCATACCATCCCGGCAGCATCAATGAAAGCCTGTTTCCTCGAGTTAGCAGTCCAAACGAAACTGGTTTGACTGGTTTGAGGAGACCCAGTCTCTCAACACACACCTCATCCATGTTAGGGTCCAGATCCCAGGAGTGTAGACACGAGATCATGAGTTGGGCTACATAATGTGTTTCATTTGTAACTAACGATTTCTTGGGGTTTTGGTGCGTAAATTTTTGAGTTGCATCGCTCCTCGTTTGCTGAGTTGTTAGCGAATCTCGTTTTCTTCTTCTCCCTCCTACGGCTGTCTTCGATACGTCACCTTTGCTGGAAAATTTAGCTGTAGAGAATAATGAAAAATTCGTTGAAAACCACGCATGAAGTCTTTCGAAACTCACTTTACGCTCTGGAATGAACGAAATATCCCATCGGAGAACTCCACGAAAACTACCTTACTACGACACCGTGTATCTAAAATAATATGCAATCTACGAAGAATACACAACTGCATGGTTATGCTTTTGGCCGAAACATTCTGATTCTTTATCGGAGAGCTCGACAACGACCTTTTACTGTTGTGAGAAATGAAGATCGCGAAGTATACTGTTGAAGTGATTTTACAAAGAAAACCCTCAGATTGTAAACAGAGGTCATACATCAAAGACCATAAAAAATTAGAACTTAAGAAAAAAGGGAATGAAGTAACAACCAAGGCGCACTTTTTATTCAGAAATCAAATATAAAATATGAAGTAAAACAAAGAAAGTAATAGGCAATCGTAGAACGTGATAACAAAAAAATTTATAGTTACCAGCAAGCTGTGGATTTTCTTCAGTTAATAAATTACATATCAGCGCCTCTATATCAAACATAAGCACTTGTATTTCTGGATCTCGGCTCCCACACTTTGTAGACATCACTTTCAGTGGACCACCGGCAAAAACCTCGCCATAACCGTCACCTTGGATTAAAGGAATGAAACGATATACTGAGTGTTTTAGAAGACCTTAGATGGAGCCCTTATGGCCTGACGGATAGCGGGCTGGTTTGAGCCTGAAGCGGGTCACTGCACTGTAATCTTTGGCAAGACTAGCACAAATACCAGCAGACTGGTCGGGTGACAAGGAGGATTTCTAAGGATAACCTGCGGTAGACTACCGTCCCGCTCAGAAGGAGCAACAATACTTCTTCTTGTTTTCGTTACTTGCTATAAAAATTGGCATAAACCAAAGAGAGAAGGCTCAATTGACTCGCAATATCCTCATTTTTTTCCTTAATTTTGTTCTTTTCAGCGAAGCAAAGCAATGTCAAAACAGCGATCGGACGTTCTTTTTCTACACGGTTGCGTTCCCCTTTCCCCTACCCCCTCCCCGAAAAAAAAAGTAATGTGGTCTCTAGAAAAGCTAACTCCTTACGATTCGATACCAACAATGACGTACGAAAAATAATCGATAGTCATAAATATACCGGGATATATGCATGTAATTTGCACCCAAACGTCCGTTGGACTGTTTTTGCTTAAACCTCTAACGTTTGCTTCTCTCCGAACTAAATCTATGGATTATTTTGCTAAATTAACTGATATCGAGATTTTTATCCCGCACGGTTTAAAAAAGAAACTATTTTAGGGGGTTTGTCGTGATCTGGTAACTGAATATACTTAAGCTTTTCCATTCTACCAAGAGATTAGAAACTGATATAATCTCTTGGTTCTACTCACTAGATAGTTTTGAGGAAGAAGATGGACTAGCCGCTGCTTGTTGGTTGATGCTTCGCCTGAGTTTCTTCACTGCAGCGGAAGCTGCGCTCGTCTGAAGGTTTGATGTGATGTGGCTGATCTTTCTTCCCAGAGAACTCTTCGACTTGGAAGGAACACTAGACGAAGGACATTTCTTCTCTTCGTCGCACGCAGATAAGATGTTCAAAGCAACCTGGCCATTTGCACACCGGTCGAGGTGACCTGGATAATAATGTCGATAAATAAGACATTATTTGATTGCAACTTACAACAGAAACAGCGACCATAACAACGACATAAGGGGAAAAACTTAACTTTGAAGGAAAATTGTATAGTGAGGCTTGTGCAATTTACTCAACCAATCCAAGAAAATCCTCGTAAACCTTAACCCTTACCCGTTTCCATCTGCCATACATACACCGAGCCGTCAGTACAGCCTACCACCAAAAAATCATCCAACGCTCGCCACTTTATTGTCTCCACTGGAAATTCGTGAAGCGAGGCCAACATGATGCACTTACGCTCGCGAAGTCCTAACAACGCAACCGAGTGGTCCTGGGCTACAGAACAGATACAGTACTGGACGCGATTCTAAAAATAAAAGGCAAAACGATGAATAAATGAATAGGTAAATAAAGAATAAATCAATGAAATGAAGAATACCTTAAGTCACGTTGAAGACAAAAACAAATTAGTGAGGAAAAACACCAAAACAAAATTAAACCGTCAAGCAAAACTCTTACACTGCACTCGGGTGGAGTACAGATTAGTCGCAGCAATTCTCCTCCATGGGTAGAAAACGTATACAAAAGGTCCCCAGTAAAAATGTCCCACAGTTTGACAGAAAAGTCAGCTCCTCCTGACACTAGAAATTCCCTGTCATATCGAGGATACTCATCGTGTGGGTACAGGAGACAGGTCACTCGGCCTCTGTGCCCTAACAGCACCCTGTGCACAGGCCACCCTGAGGAAATGAAGATACAAACACATGAAGTGACACTAAAATTTTCGATGTTTACCCCAAGTGGTCATTCACTGAACCAAATGACCTTACTGCTATTGCCATTTGACAACTTTTGTTTTCGTGCGAAAATGTTGAGGAATGTTTCCTCCTTTATTTTCAGCGCAACTGATGGAATCCAAAATCACACATTTATTTTTGTTTTTATTCCGTACTCACTTTGTTTTTGGCTTAACTACAACAACCACAAAGGAAAATAAAAACAAAACAAAACAGGACAAAAAAATAAAAAGGCAAACTCGTGGATATCCTGTACAGAATGTACTTAGAGTATCGAAGGATTGCATTTAAGGCCAATTATCATACGATACCAAGATAAAGAATCGGTTTATCTATTATAAAATTTACCCGTTCCTATGTTTCGTAAAGCCGCGAGTAAAAAAAGAAAAAGATGTGTTTAAAATGAAAAATGTCTATCGCTAGCCTTACTTTTCAGTGTTTTCAAAACAAAAAGTGAGTAAAACTGTCCCGTTAATTTTTAGGCGGTTTTTTTTCATCATTTTTATCATTTTTACTATCATAACCATCGCTATATATGATAATTTTTATCATTATTAACCCTTCAACTCCCAGAAGTGATTAACCCAAAACTTCTCCCTACAATATCCATACATTCTTCAGCAAACAGGTAATGAGAATATTCAAACTTATCAGATAGAAGCTGTTATCTTGATCTAGCATCTAGTTCTCATAAATAATTTACAAGGAAATGTGTAGCAGCTACAGGGGAGAATTAACAATCAGATCTTGGCAGTTGAAGGGTTAATAGAAAAGTTATTGTCACTATTATTATAGTTAATCTGATACCACGGTACATTCGTGCCTGGCCACTGAGGTAACACAGACAACACCCAGCAAATAAATAAATAAGCAATGAACGAATGCTCCATAAACTTGCGCAAAGTAGATTAATACTGACTCACGACGAAAAAAGTCAATTATAACTATCCAACAAGTTGAAACAAGGCAAACGTTTCAAGATTTGAGGAAAAGGCGATAGCAGAGGCGTACATGTACCTGAGCCTGGGGGCTGAAGCAGCTGAGCTATCGCTGCTTTTGCTGCTGATATTATAACAATGGAACCATCCTCACGGCCACACACAATACAGTCTTGCGTAGGTAAATAAAGCGAAGCACTCAGGGGGGTAGTTCGTCCGCCATCATCCTACGGAATGAAAAAATCAGATCATTTAATTAGAGCAAGCGCACTAAGTAAAAAGGGTGTATTAAACCAAAATTAGAAGAAAAGGTTCATCCTTTTTTTTTCAGTTAAATTTGCGCTACAAGTGAATATTGATTTTTGGAACGACAGTTCCTCGTCTTTTCACTGTGCCACTCCCCTGCTACAGCAAAATAAGCCATAGCACCCGATACTTTTAATGGTGTTTATCAAAGACGAAGTTCTCCTGAGTCTATTTTCACATTCTCGGGCTCTAGCCACGTGGTCGAATCCATAGGAGTTTATCCCACTTTCTGTAATATAAAGGAATATCTTTATTCACCTCTAGCACCTTCTTACACTTCCGAATGAAGAGGGGCACAGTGAGATTAAATTATTCATTCAGAAAATCAACTCAAGGGTTCAACCTGTCCTCGATCCGGGCTACTTCGATCCAGATTCCAGCGCGCTAGTGATTACGAGTTTACTACAATTTTTCTGTTACTTACAACAGCATTTTTTCACTCATTTCTTGGCGCAACAAAACAGTTTGGTATCCTGAACCTCTTCACCTTTAACTCAAGGCGTCAACTTACCAGAGAGTCGATAAGACCACAGGGCTTCAGAGTTGTCTCCCAGCAGTCAGCGTAACTGCAGGATACCACAGGATGCGTACCTAAATCAAACAATCCAACAAAAATAAATTTGGGGAGTCTTAGTGCATCTACTCATAAGTAACAGAACGACCTCCAATTTGAAAGTATTTACAAATTTTGCAAAAAATGCAAACGAAAAACAAAAATAGCCACTGATTGAGAAAATCTATTTTTTCAACTAAAGCGCTAATCCGTATCGCAGATGTAACCTACTAGCGGTAAGATCATAAAAAAGTTAATTTACATGCCAATCGATTAACTTTTTGGCTTTTTTGCGTTTTTGTCAATTTTACTTTCTTTCCTCAATTATCTAATCAAACGCGTAACTGGCCTGGGGAACAGAAAAACGAGATTCAACATACTATTCACAAATTACCCTTTGAACTAGCATCTCGAGATTTTGTTGACGTGAAGATATCGTCGGTTAGTTTCCAAACATTGACACTAAAAACACAAAAAAATTGATGAAAGGCTTTAATATTTATTAGTGTAAGTGCTCCGGTGATTGAGGAGATGCACGCGCTCTGATTGGTCGAGGATTGCTTCATATCTTGTTATACTCACCTTGCGCGAGGTGATTAGTGCTGAAGCAAAAAAATTTGAATGATGCCCTTGACTTTGTCTCGGGGATGATTCAACAAAACTGGCGATTAGTTATTTAATATTGTCACGTTATTACCGTTAAACGGCACTATAATAAAGAATTCAATTCGATTTTGTCTCTCACTTAAAAAGAACTTTTTTGAAGACATTTTCCTATATCACAGCAATGCTCCAAAGCAACATGCCACAAACAATGCTGCATAGTAATATACAAGATTTGCAATAACAATTACATTCGCACGATTGCCAAGTTTGATCTTAATTTATTGATAGAATTACGTATGTAAGTTCTGTATGCAAGAGATAGATGACAATTCAAAAGTTAAATTCTTAATTGCTTTACTCATCTGCTCCACCTGCATTAATTTGGTTACCTTCCATCTGATCCGCCTTTCAACAACAGCTTGAAGAAAGGTCCTCTTCGACCATAAGAGAAAAACATGGCTGGGTCAGAGTCTGAGGCAGCGCTCTACAGAAGAATTCAAGATTTAGAAACAACCCTATGGAAATGATTGTAGTAATGCGACAACCTTAGATAATTTGCGTTCACAAGCACCTGATCATGTGAATCTTCAAACACCTGAATGATTTTTGGCTCCTTGATAGGATCACCTACGGACAACAAAGCAAGTAAATACTTATGTAACGTCTCATCGAAGCTTATGTTTCATTTTTCAAGGTCTTTATAACGTTTGAAAGAGAAAATGTTCCAAATAAATACCAGAATGTATTGACAAATACAGCCCATTAAACCTATTTAAAAGACATTCACTCATGAAATAGTATTTGAAACGTTGGGTTTTGATCTGTGTCGATATTTGCTAGGAATAACCTCTTTTCCCAGGTAAGCTAGTTTTACCCCCCACCCCTTCCCCCCTTCTCCTTCTCCATCTAAAACCTCCTACACGTATACGTAGGATACGTAGATATAGTATACGTAGAGTATATTATACGTAGTAGAGTATACGTAGATACGAGTTTCCTTCCCTCTTTAACCTTCCTCTACCTTAAAAATCAACCATGGGGTCAATCTCTTCCCTTAGAAATATCGAGCTTTGGCTCGATATAATATTTTGTGACCCTTAGACGACACCCTGTCTAAGGGTCACAAAAGGAGTGTTAAGGAAAGCCTACAAAACAGGCCTTACTTTTCAAAGAGGAACGATACAAGGGAGAGATGGAAACATCATTTTCCTTTTTGTGTTTTTTTGCACCTATCTCATCTTGCCATGATCGCCTAGCGCTCGCCTTCAGTTAAAAGATACGTAAAAAGAGAGACAATCAAACTATAGCAAAGGTAATAGAGTTAGTCCTGATGATAACAGAGTAATGTTTATTATTAACAGACCTTTCCACTGGTCTTGAAAACCTGGACAACATCTAATGAAAGAAGCAGAATTGTTCCGTGAGTAATACTGCGATAACACTCTTGGACCATCGAATACAACTGTCTACACACATCCTTGCTTTTAGATGCCATAACGTAATCATAATAACAATGATAATTTAATTTTCAAATTGTACTTACGAAGCAGGAAGCTTGAACAGGTAGCTCTTCCCATCCTGTGTGCAAAATACAAAATGAATAACTTGTTGCCTTTCATAATAAACATCTACAAATGATCACAGTAAAATAATGTCTTTAACTCACTCTACTCCATACTAGTACAAAGTCTGCTGCTACAAAGTCTCCACCCATCCAGTTTTGGCCAGGAGGACTGGCAACGGTTGTTAGAAATTTGAAATCACCTGCATCGTACATCTGCCATGAAGGGAAAATACAGCATACATGTAAAGTTATTAAAATAAACAGTTTGTGGACTTTTGGTCTACATTAAACCCATGGAAGTGCACACATTCTCCCTTACATATGAGTAAAATTTTGAGTAAGCAAAATTCTGATTAACACTACAACTTTTAAGATGCTTAAGTTGCCTAAAAAAGAAGGTTGTGTGGCAATGTTTATTAATGTCATTGTTTCTGCACTTACATGATATTATGGAAAGTTAGAGGCATATTCTGAAATACTTCATTTTGTGATTTAGCAAGGAAAAAGAGCT
This sequence comes from Pocillopora damicornis, assembly GCF_964200805.1. Lineage (NCBI taxonomy): Eukaryota > Metazoa > Cnidaria > Anthozoa > Scleractinia > Pocilloporidae > Pocillopora > Pocillopora damicornis. The sequence goes on from NC_142671.1 coordinate 1,375,798, forward strand.
ACAATCCAGTAATTTAGCATGAAAGCCGGCAATTGGACTGTGACAAAACTTGAAGTACACAACATTGTTACACAACTGAATATCCTGTACAGTTACATGCAGTCAGGAAAGCCTACTCTACAACTACCACATTACTTGCATGGTTACAAGACAAAGCACCAATAATTATGTAAAAGGTGTTTATGTTCACAAAAAATGAATGATGGGTATCAAATTGTCCATGATTAACTTTAAAAGGCATGTCTTTTGCAGGACTTAAGTCACATTTCAGTGGTAGTTTGTACCAATAATTAAGTAAAAGATGTTTAAGTTAGCAAAACACAAATGATAAATTATTAACTTTTAAAATTATCATTTTTGCAGGACTCTGAGTCACACTTTTTTCTATTGCAAGTTCAATAAAAATCTCATAAAAATAGGTAACCATCGGATACACAATCATGTATGTACCCACCAGCCACTCTTTTGCACAGACCACAAGAATGGTGCGCTGAGTGAAAGGATTACAACAGATCCCTGTGGCCTTACTGTTGGCGACTTGGCTCAATTCTTGTTCAAATGTGGGTTCACTGTACTGTTGACAAAAGAAACCAATGGGGTATGCAATAACATGAATAGAGTCAATAAAATGAAAGCTACAAATTTAGCCTAAATTGCAAACTTTAAAGTTCTGATATAAAAAATTAATGACCCAGTTGTTAACTCTATAGTTTCCAATCACTCAAATCCATCAAAGAAAACTGCATGTGATTGCATGAGCTCATACATATATCGACTCCCCTACAATAGCTTTTATTAGTTTTATAGTTTGTTCAAAGCTGTTAAGAACTCTGCTATTTCCCCCTGGACAAGGAAAGTTTTTTGCCTCTTACAAATAAATCTCAACAACAGACTTGTACACACACCTTGGACTCCACATTTGGTTTCAACATCCAAATATTGAGCATACCAGACAAGGAGACTGCAACGACAACATCATCTGAGGCAAAACAGAAATGTACAGTTAAGGTCAGTAATTGTATCAAATGTAATCCACAATTACATTTGCCAATTATAGCAGTTGCTCATAAGGACTCTTGAAGGGACGCTTGGAGAACTGCAGAAAGGGAAATGAAGGACAGAGGCTGGACTCAGAAGCAGATTGACCATGTGACAACCAAAAAAGATTGATGGCTTTCTCTTACCAATAGGCCTTATGTGCATGGATGCACAAAATAGACTAACTAACCAACTTTTATCAATTACTCTACAGTAATTATAATAACATTACAGTCGTTTCTGTACCTGGTCTTCTTGCAGGTCTCACAACACATGCTGAACTGATCCAATTGGGGGCTGATGGAGAACGCAGAGTGTACAAAATCTAAACCAATAGTAGCCAGATTATTGAGTACAAGTTATGACTAGCAGTGAACAATCATTGTTTGTCTCACAATTTAGAGTCATTATCAATTATAGAGTCAAGATATCAAATTAAAGATTGCAAGATTCCTCTGGCTGTATTAATAATAAAAAAACTGTGGTCTTCAAATTATAGCATGGTTCAAGAATTTATGATGATTTTAAATCACATGAAGAATTATTAAGGCTACATTTAATATCATGACCACTATGAACAAACATACCTTTAACAATGAACAACATTAAATTAAATTGAACTCATGAAATTAATTTGAATTCAATTACCTCAAGAGACAGAGCATCCAAGACATGAATATCAGAATAGCTGCCATAACAAACAACACGCCATTCTTTCCCTGTGCCAATGCTAACATGGAAAGACTGAAAAGAATAAAGAAATGCACAAACATTGGAGCATACAGCTGTCAATCTTGTTAATTATGTTACTCTTAATGGGTGTTTCTTGTGATCAACTAGTCAACTACATGTATGTTGGTAGTTAGTTAGACCAAGTTGGCCATTTGTTTATATTGGAAGTTTCAGCTAAGTATGTGAGCTGAGCAAGGCACAACATTGTATGTTTTGTTCTGGTAACTGTGCTAGAGTGTTCATGCATTCATATGATGAGATACCAAATTAGCCTCCATCTCAGTTGACAGTCAGTTGGTCATTTAGTAAGTCAGTCAGGCAGTCAATGAGTCAGTTAGTCAGCCAGTTAGTCAGTCGGCAAAAACTAGTCAATAAATCAGTGACTGACAGTCAGTGAGTCACTCCACCAGCCACTCAACCAGCAAACCACCAAGTCAGTAAGCCAATCAGTAAGCTAGCTAGTAGTATGCAGGCAAGTCAATCAGTAAGTCATTTGGTAAGTAAGCCATTCTATTCAATAAGTCAGCTGGTCAGATAGTCGGTCAGTCTGTCACACTGTCTGTTAGTCAGTCACACTGAGTGTTAGTCAGTCACACTGTCTGTTAGTCAGTCACACTGTCTGTTAGTCAGTCAGTCAGCCAATTGGTCATTAATTGTCCACCTGTTAATGAGTCAAAGTTGATCATAATGTCCACCTGTGAATGAGTCAAAGTCAAATCTTCATTCAGGTAATCAGTAAGTCATCTCTCAGATGATGTACATACCAATAGAGCCAAATGTGTTCCTGGAATGACATTTGCTTGAATGCAGATTCCATCATCTGTGTCCCACAAGCACAGCTCTCTGAGAGAAAAAAATCACTTAATATATAGCTCAAATAGGCAATTACACCAATTTACTTCGTATCAGCGAACAGAATTTGATTTCTTGTTACATAAATACTTCCAATCATCAGTAGTTATTATTGAGAAAATCCTCTGTAAATTACCACTTATCGTGACTGCTAAACATTTGAAATGAGCAGAACAATCGCACTATAAGGAATAATAATTTGTGCCTTTCTTGTAATATAAATTTGTTGTTATGTCTTACCCATTGTCAGCTGCACTGATTACACTGGACTGATTGTCCCATCCATCTGTAGCTTTAGCCAGTGCTGTGACTTTTGCTGAATGAGCAAATATAAGGTTCCTGGGTATGACCTGTAGTATTCAGTAAAATACAGTGTGTAATGTACTCATTTATTATGGAAAATAACGACAGAATTTAGATTTATTACTGAGAACTATAATGTCACTGATTTAATTTCACTTGTGATCAATAAAGCTAATTTCCTTTAATGGCGATCATGTTTTAGGACCCCCATTTCCATTTTCTCCTTCTGATAAGTATGTATGAATATAAGGGAAAAAACTCTTTAAGGAAACCCATGGCAACGTTTCAGATCGACTGGCGAAGGGGTCGTGCATAATGTATGAGAGACGAAAGGAAGATCAGGATCTAAACGAAGAAAATTCCTGTGTAGTTCAGAGTAAGAGCTCAAAGCTTGCTTTAAATTTAAACGAGGGTCTATGCGAGGCTTCAATTTAGTTAAAATGAAGAAACAAGGACAAATTTTTCAACAAAACAAAAATCTCAACCACAGCAATTCGGTATACTTGAGCTAATTTGGTATGATGTACCTGTACATGCACATGTAGCCAGTGTGTGATCAGCTGACACTATCTAGATCAATACATCTCTGAATATAGACTAACAATCGAAAAAAAGAACTGATGCAATCCAGAGTTAAAACCGCTTTTAATTTTAAGAGCAAATTATAGAACATGGTGATAATTTATATGGTAACCGTCAAACTTGTTCGTAAATGATTTTAATCTTAGAATTCCCCTTATCAGCCTTACTTTGATCTCTCCATGTTCCACGAATCGTAAGTCCCAGATCCCCAGCTGTCCGTCTGTTGATCCTGTGACGACAGTTTTCTGATCATAAGTTGTTATAATACACGAGATACAGTGTGATGGAGGCGTGCTTCCCCATAAAACCACTGGTACAACAGAGGAGGAAGACATCTTGGTTCTTGCTTGTCAACATTCCGCGCGCCTACATTAATCTTGCTCAGCGGTATACTTCAAAATCGGTTTTAGTCCTTCTCAGCCAAAGAAGTTTCTCCTCGGTCAAGATGGCGGCATCGGACAATGTAATAGTTATAGAAAATGAAGGCCATTTTCATTCGGAAATGGCGAAAGCTGGCGCCAAACTGGTAGTTGTAGACTTTACAGCATCTTGGTAAGTAGAAAATTGCATAACTGTGAATCGCTCTCAAAGAGAAGGGTTGGATTCTTGAGGAAGTGTCAGTGTGCATGGCCCGGATATGCAAAAATTTTTTGTCTTAACAATTGACAAAATGAGTTTGCTACTGACTGGCCTGTTTGGATATTCATTACGTTTTGTGAGCAAGCGCAAATAAGGAAGTGAAATTGACCTCTTTGTAGCCGATGTTTTTTTGTCATATTATCATACTTACACAAATTCGGCAAGACAAGCCGGTGGGTCATGACTCAGCAGTTGCTAAAGATAAAGTTCCTTAAAGTTGTAATATCTTTCAACAACTTCTTCCTTTGCCCGAATATATTTCCAAGCCAGCTCAATTATTGCGAATAACCGCTAGAAACTTTCAAGGATGAGTTGTTCAAAGCTCTGTATTCTAATGAAGTGTTATAGTTTAGTGTCTACAACTTGCAAGTGAGCACTTTGTGCTAATCGACTAATCCTTCAACTCCCATGAGTGACTAAAACATAATTTCTCCTTGCAATATCAATATAATATTCAGTGGACAAGTGATGAGAATTGAGAAAAATTATAATCAGAGGATTATTTGTTGGTCCAATACCAAATTCTCCTAGCTAACATTATGAGAATGATATGGCAGATAGTAAGGGGAATTACTGATTAGATCATGGGTGTGAAAGGGTGAAATATATTTCATTCCTCTGTTTAGATTTACATGTAAATGTACCTAAAGTAACTGACAGTCCTGACACATGAGCATGGCCACCTGCCTGTTATCTAGTTTCCAGGCTCATACAGAGGGTCCTATCGTGTTAATTTTTTGAATAACTGAAAAAAGAAGCAAATATTCTAAATATGAAGAATAATGCATATTGCAGACATAGTTACAAAATACGTACAAAAAGTAGTGCAGCATAGTATTGTTTATGACAGCAAAATGAAAATATTTCTCTATAGTAGGTCTGATTAACTGCAATTCTAGTTACATGTTGCTTCTACATGTGTGTGGTCCCTAAAATCCAAATCCTTGATTTCTTGTCTCTTAATTCACCTTTTGGGCTTTAGATTTCACGTGTAGTATCACGTGATTTTTGATGTAAACAAACCCTGAAAGTTCGGACATCGAGTCGAGCTCGCAGCACATGTATCCAAACTTCGGCTTTGGAAATTTTTCTTAAATAACTTCCCACTTTCAAGAAGCGTGTCTTTGCTCAAAATTGACATCTTTCTTTTGTCATTTATTTGATCGTTTATTAAGCAAATTGTAATTTTGCTGCCGTTGAAGCAGATGCGAAGAATGTTACAGGAAGTGTTCCGGCATGGAATAATTGAACTAGTTCTGCATACAGTGATGTATCTGATCGGTATTTTCAGGGTGTTTAGTACGTAGATTGTCGGATAAATCCCTGTCCGACAGGAAATTAGTGCCCATGAATCGCTGTAGAATGTGAGGAAACCTTGATTCCCAAAAATAAAACCGATTTCAACTCTGCAAATGTGTACGATTGAAGTTGTTTAGTAAGTGTATACCTAAACATAAAGGTTACGACAAAGAGATGAGCTTATGGCACCTTAAAAACAATTCACGATACCTCAACTGCTGGGTAAGAAACGCTAACAGTGACCCAGTCAAGTTTTTCCATTTTCCAGGGGCAGTTGGACAAAAGGAGAGAAGGCAAAGGTGGATAAGGTTATGTCATCGAGGTGACTCGTTTGTGTGCATGAAGGACAGCTCGATGACATAACCTTATCCACCTTTGCCTTCTCTCCTTTTGTCCAACTGCGATTTGTGTCAATTTTAAGCGAAGACACGCTTCTTGAAAGTGGGACATTATTTAAGAAAAATTTCCAAAGCCGAAGTTTGGATACATATGCTGCAAGCTTGACTCAATGTCTGAACTTTCAGGGTTTGTTTACATAAAAAATCACGTGATACTACACGTGAAATCTAAAGCCCAAAAGGTGAATTAAACAAATCCCTTCACCGCAATCTGGATGCTTGCTCATTATCTGCTTTACTTCATTAGAAGTAAGTAACCCTAAGAATTTTACTGATATTTAACCTAAAGCTACATGGTATTTGTTTTCTTTGTTTCAGGTGTGGCCCTTGTAAATCAATTGCTCCAACTTTTTCAAATTATAGTACTAAGTATACAGCAGCAGTTTTTTTGAAAGTTGATGTGGACAAATGTGATGTAAGTAAACTTTTGACATACATAATGTCATTAATACAAAACAAACAAATCAAAGCAAAGTTGTTTTTTTAGAATTGTTACTGGATGCTTAAAGGCTCTTGTCTCAATTGATGTAATTTGTGAATCATAATTTCAATTATGGGTTAGTGAAAAACTCCACTCTCCCTAGAGCTTTTGATGACAACCACAACCTCATGTTTCATTGGGTGATGGCTGTTAAGTCCAATCCTCACTTGTAACAGTCTGTCACAGTGGGTACACAGATTGCAGGAGGTGCTTCAGGCTGAGAGCCAGCACTTGCTCTGCTTAATGCCATTACTGGTGTTTCTTTTTTGCTATTCACTTCCCTTGCTGCCACACCAGTTTAAAACACAGTACACATCTAGATCAGTGATAGACTGCTGTATACATGATTACAAAATCCAAATATTTCAGGGATTCAGATTTCTTCTTTGTTCCACATCTGTGGCAAAAGGACTATTTTTTTCTTTTTTGATAGAGTTGAAAATTTCATTTGGTACTAATTCAACAGCAACCAACAACAACATGAATGCATTCATATATTTTTTGTTAGTTTGAAATAATAATGTTTGAAATGTCTTTCTTTTATTATTGTTATACTGTCTTAAATTTTTCACACTTAATTGTTACATATTTTTTGTATTCTATACTATTATATAGCAGGTCCACATCAGCATTTTGTTGTTATTTTACAACCTGCAAATAAAGTATGTATGTATGTATGTATGCATGCATGCATGTATGTATGTATATTTACCATCTTTTGGTATCTTTTTAATGAATTTTTGTAGGTCATAGCAGCCAGGCAAAAGGTGACTTCCATGCCCACATTCCAGTTTTTTAAGGGCAAAGTGAAGGTGGATGAAATGTCAGGAGCTGATCCTAAGAAACTGGAGGAAAAAATAATTCAATGGATTGGAGATAGTGATAGTGAGGCTGGAGTTAAGGGATATGTAAGTCATGGAGTTCTTAAAAAATTGATTGTACATGTACACAGCTGACATTTAAATGAAACTGCAGACTTAGGAAAATTAATATGAAGAATGTTGTGCACAAACAACATGCAAAGTTAAAAGCATTCCAAGTTCTTTATGTGAAAGGTATACATATTTGCATGAAATCAAGAGTATCATACAATTTTCATGATTTCATGAAAGTCTCATACAATCTTTACAATTTTGAAGTAATCACAATCACTTAACTTTGTACAACTATATTTGAGCATACTGGTAGGTATAATTATATTAAAGGTACCTTCTATTAGAAATTACCAGAAAATTGCAGGCTTACATAATAAAATAAATGTAGATCTCAAAGATTGTGCAGAGCTCACAACACCCCTTGTGAATTGTGCTTTAAATGTATTGTATGTAACAGCATTAAGTTATGTGGAAGACACAAGAAGCACTAGGGCTGATTATATTATATAATGAGGGATATCTTTGCATAGATCACAACTGACAAAAATTGCCTTTTATTGGATCCATTTTAAGTATTAATTATGATATCAATACTAATGTTTCAGATGGATTTAGGAATATTTATTAACAAGAGTGGATGTGAATGTTTAAATGAAAGTGATGACCACCATCTGTCAGCTGCTCTGGCAAAGGGACCTGACTTCTTGGAAAGTGACTGTGATGAACAGGTACATAAACAGCAAAACAATCTAATTCACCATTAACATGTAGTCTGTGCTGAGGAACACAATCTACTCCTGTTAATAGCTGTACTTGAATAGACCATTTCAAAGGTACCTTATGCCTTTGTTTTAAAATGAAGTCAAGGCCATGAAGCCTTTGATATGAATTCAAAATTAATGATTACTATGATGCAAACAAAACTCACTTTCACTTGAAAAGTTTTGCACTGGGGCTCATTTTGAAATTGAGGATAGCTGTTTGGAAATTCTAAATAACGTATTTGATCTGATGAGCTGTAAGTCCAAAGCTTAAATACTCTTGTTGCCCATAAAACAAAGCATTATTTTGTGACTCAAGAACTGGACTCCTTGTAGATGGGAAGCTAATTAATCATGAGTAATACCAGCCTTACATTCAACGTGTTTTTCAGTCTTATCTATATCCCTTTTTGGAGAGAAGCACAGAGAAAGTAACGTTTCCTACCCAAGAACAAAATTAAATGTGTTGAACCCAACCAGGTTGTCTCATACCCAGGCTGTCATCCACACTTACACTAACTACACCTTCCAGACTAAGAATTTGTGGCTCTGACCACTGACTGCATTTTCTCAAAACACTCCTAACTTCAATGAATTGTAAAGTTCATCAAGCCACAATGTTCCTTGTTTGAGTTATGATAATGATCAGTTATGGAGGGTTTCTACAATTGTCTTTTTAGTTACTTATAACAATAGCCTTCAATCAGACTATCAAGCTACACTCACTCAAGATTCAAGGACCAGGAAATGGTAAGTCTCAATCAAAAAAGGGTCATTTTATGGTGCTGACAGCAGGGTCAATAACCTTCCAGTTCTTGTTAATACATTTCAACCTACTAGATTTTATTATAAAATGTTTCTGATTTATTTTCTCTTTCACTCACTGCAGGTAGAGGACCAAAGACAGTCAAGTTGTTCATTAACCACACAAAAAGCATGGATTTTGACTCAGCAGAGAGCTTTGAAGCACTGCAAACTCTTGAGTATGCCATATTGTTCTGACTTCTCTTCCAAAAACATTTAGATGCAAAGTGAACTATTGACATTTCAATTAAATTTGTTCCAAATAAGAACAAGTGGCTTCTTAGTTAGCCTTCATCTTTATTTTCGATAATTTCCTTGTCTGTACCAGTAAAAGTACCACAAGATATATACAGCAGCCTATATGGTCATCACAAGCAAACCCTAATCACAAACTTTGAGGTGTTTCAGTCCTGGGTGGCTTACCCCATTTGTTTTCTTAAAAAAAAAAAAAAGAACCACTTAACTCTGGCATCCGTGGTGTAAATGTTTACTGGCAAATTAAAATGTAAATTTAAAAACCTGCTGGGAACTACATGTATCTGGTATAGAATTTGGATGTTACCACTTGCACCCATCCAGGAGTAGTCACAATACTCGTGTCACTTCATGTCACAGAAACTGGGATAAGCTCATAGCAGTAGCTGTGATAATTAGTCTTGTTTAGCTATGTACTGTATTGCCATATTAACCACTCTATGCTAAATAGGTTAACACCAGAAGATTTAACAGAGGATGCAATCATTCCACTGAAGTTTGTCAAATTTCAAAATGTCCAAAGCCTTACGGTTAGTTAAATTGAATTCTTTTTTATTACTTCATGTTCCTTAAATCTTGAAAAGAGGGATTATACATGTTAAATTTACCAGTTTGTTTTTCTAACCCTTTCACCTTAGCCAATGAAAAGCAAGGAAATTTGATAAGCTGAAGTACTGATACCAGCTGTGTTCTTTACAGTCTTTCTTTTGCTCTCACTAGTAGTCTGTTAAATATCCTCTGAACACTGACACATTGCATAATTATTCATTTTTCAAATAAGTTTTTTTGGGAAAGTCATCTGTAACAGTTCTGTAACAACCCAGTCCTTTGCCAGGTTTTTTTTGGTATAATTATGGACTCGAGAGAAAATTATAGGTGTGTATTCTGCAGCTATTTGTCCTGACAACTTGTCGTGACTGACTAAGCCCGTAGATCAATTGGAATGAGAGAAACAACAATTCTTTGGCTGTTGCCTCAGTTTATTAACACAGTAAAACAATGAATTATTTGTGATAGTATTTATTCAATATTTGTGTTTTCTGTAGTTATTTTTTCAAAACAACCAAGGCAATGAAGAAACAACTGTTGTGGAGTATATTGGATTTATTGGCAGCCCTCTGGATTCAACCAATATGGAGGGATTTAAAAGGGTAAGAAACCTCCAGTTACATTGTTAAAAAAGATTGGTTACTTTGTCCATTTTATTGTTATTTTACTTAATTTACTACTGTTTTTGTTTATTTTACTGTTATTAATTTGTCACATATTTATCTAAATGTTTGTTTTAACAATTATATTGTAACAATCAATAAAAGTAATTTGTTTTTAATTATTTATTCTTGTCAGGTGGCTGGTAAAAAAGGTGACAGACACTAACTCTGCACCAGTGCACTTTTTACCCGAATGCTTCAGCAAATGCCCATCTGGATGTGCTTGTCTGTGCAATTCTCAAGTAGAATAATTAGATACCCTTTTGTAAAATTCTCTCATAAGCCATCAGTAATCTCATGTCACAGAATATTCAAAGTCTCAAAGGAAACTTATTCAAATTCATTGATTGCTGGTGCAGATGGTTAATTGGAAATTGCTTTCAAAGAAACTCTTTGCCATTAAAATATTACATATAGTAACTGTTTTGCCATGTGTTTTTATGATCAGCCCACAAATACACATACAATCACCTACACTTACATTGACATGTAACTTATTTAAGGTGTCAAACTTTTAACAGCTCTAGCCTTCTAACTTACAGAACACTAATTTGAAACATAGAAAAGAAACCATGTGGATGCCAAGTATCAAGAATGAGAGCATGTGTTTAGAAAGATTCCAGTCTAAAATTTAAGTAAGAATGCATCCTATAAACCATATTTGCATCATACTTACCACCATCAAAATTAGTCTCCATTGGTACTGGAAAAACATAGTGGAATCCTGCTTCATAATAACGCAAAAATACCACTGATTCTTTTTCTCAGTGAACCAGCAACTGACTCAAGTTTAACAAATAACAAATAAAAGTGGCAGCTGCAATGAGTAAACCTGACACTCTTGAGGAAACTAGATTGAAAAAGAAATAGCATTTGCCAGAATAGAATATATATATATATATAAAATCTTGATTATAGTCTATCCTTGCAGTACAGTGCTCGATGTGTTCGCAGAGCGTGGTATATCTGAAGGTTCTAGTAATCAGTAAAGACATAACTTTTCTGCGACTCTGAGTTTGACGCTTAAACAATCATGAGACTGATCTTAATCATTAAAATCTGTCTGATGATTGCGTAAGCATGAAACTCAGAGTCACAGATAAGTTATGTCTTATTGGTTAGTTCAACCTTCAGATATATAAATAAATGAGGAGTAGTAGTATTGTACCAGCTGACTAATTACACTGTATTGAAGCTTACTGTGCAAGTATGTCACAAGAGTTTTAGTTCAACTGCAAGACCAAAATGGTCTGAGACAAATTTGTTCTTTTTGGTTACCAGCTTAATGATCTCTTTTCTCACCACAGCAACATTAGAACTAATGAACATTGCATCATAGTTACCACCATCAATATTAGTCTCCATTCGTACTGGAAAAACAGAGTGGAGGCCTGTTTCACTCATTGTTTCTAGAAGTTTTCTAAATTCCGTACTACTGTTACTAGTTGTGGGGTAATTGTTATCAATGTTAAAGTCTCCAGCCACAACAAAGTGTGAATTCAGATTGAAGTCTTTCATGGCCCTGGCCAATTCTTTTGCTTGTTGAACCCGAGAATCAACTCCTGTAGGATTTAAATGGGTGTTTATGACATATAGGGGCTTGGAGTTGATGAAGAACTCTCCAACTACAAAACCTCTATAGACCAAATATTGGAAGATTGAGGAATTGTATTGTTTTGAAATTGTTCTTACTAATGGTATACGACTAAATATAACAACACCTCCACTCTGTCCAAAGGGGGGGACAAAATCTAAGATGGATGTTCTAAAGTGAAATCCATGTTTCTCCATTTCCACAACAAGGAGTGATGCACATTTTTTGAACACAGCCACTCCAAAATTCCAGATGTATGCCTCCTGAATCAGAGCAATGTCAAAATCCTTTATTCCCTCAACAAGACTTTCAATTCTTTCCTCAACACCATGAGAATGCCATAGTGTGCACCATAAGTTATAACTCACCAATAGCAGATTCCTTTCCAAGTTGAAAGTAGGATTTCCTTTTTTCATATTCTCATGCTGAGTAACTTGATTAAATAGCATTTTTTTATCATCATGTAATCCATTAAAAATGTAGTAGATGATAAGGAGCATCACTGGAACTGTAGCAACAGCAAGTGCATGTTTCTTACGCAGTTGAGCTAGTATTTTTAGTGACCTGGAAAATTTAAAAGAACTTCTGATCAGTGATAGCAGAAATAAGACTGACAGATTGTTTACACTTCTTATCACTTATCTCTGTCAGAGATCATGGTAAAAACAAGATAATAAAATTAACTATGGTAAAGTTTCCGCACAGCCCCATACTATTGTAAAACAAATCTGTTTTCCCAACGGAAATGTATTGTTTTTGTCATTGTTTTCTCTGTTCAAGAACTGAATGCATAATGTAGGATGGGGCTGTGCGGAAATTTTACCTTAACTATTACTTCACTATTCCATTTCGGTGAATATTTTAATTTATAACTGCAGGGCATTTAGTCCATTTGAGTCCGTGCTCGGCAGTCGGACCAGAAGTGTAAAATTTCTAAGTGGCGACAACCGAGCGATGCGATGCACAAGCTGGGAGAATTTGTCTAACAATAAAGAAAAATAATTTATGAAAACGCTTGACATTCTTTCTTTAACTAATGTGTGCTATTCTTAAGAAGATTACAGGAACGTTCTAGTAGAAATTCTATGAAAATTTCTGACTGCCGAGAATTTAATTTATTTTGAGATCGTGCCCGGCAGCGGAGCATTTAGCCTCGGAGTCATGATACACAAAGCTGTATAAACACGAGTGCAAATTACAATTAGCGCGTACGACGTCCAAATTTCGTCTGTCTTGTTTTTCTGTGATGCCTTTTTCATGCAAATTGTAAATAAGTAATGACATGATTTCTCGTTTGACTTGGTGTAAACAAGCACTTGTCAGTTTTTCAAGACTTCAAGTTAAACGAGCTCATCTGTCGTCTCTGAAAAATTCACTCGCGGTTACTTACACTCGAATAGTGCACTCGAAAGCATCTTTTTGAAATTTTACCCATTATTACCAGGGAGAAGCCATGGCGTCATTATTACAACACCGTGGTCTCTCTTTTTTCGATACTAGACCACATTTACCTTGCTCTAGAATGCTCCATTTTCCAACACATGCGAAAGCAGGTTAACAAATGAAGCGTTTGGTCATCTGACTACGAGGAGTATTTCGCGCTGCGTTCCCGCAAATATTGCATAAAGACCGCACTGGAGACAGCAAACATAATAAGATCTGTGGGCCAATGGCCAGGGAGAGCGTGACTGACAACACTCGTTCCTAGCCCTTGAATGATCGCTTGAACATCCACCCTACGGAACACAAAAGGATGTTTTGTGATTCAATGAGATGAAAACAAGTGGCCCTGCGCTCTGTAATTTTACCTGATCGCAGCCCTTCAAGTGACCCCCTTGAGCGTGATATTTTAAGTTTGTCATGTTGCTGTGAAATTTTCCATTTTACGAATTGGTGGGTGAATCAACCTTAAAACTTAGGTATTCAACATGCAGAGATGGCGGCTTTCTTGAGATAGGCGGAGCGGTGAAACGAGTAGCCAAAGCCGCGAGAAGCTTGGCGGCAAGCTTCGCCGTCCACATAAAAAATGAATTTGTGCCTCTTGTATCACATAGTACGTTCGTCTCGGAAAAAAAACAAATTTCACATTCATTAGTCTTTGTTCTAAAGCATCCGGCAAGCATGGTAAGACATATGCCATCAAACAGCTAACAATAATCACGGCTGGATAAAATTCAAACAAATCAGTGACAGTTTGTCAGTGACGCACTTCATTTCATTGGTTAATTGTGCATCGCTAGATCGTGTAGATCATTTACAGTCGTGGACTCTGTCCTAAGACTCTTTAAAATATCCGAGTGTCTGAATAAGACCGATATTCTTCAGAAAACGTGAAATCCAATGTTGGGGAATAAGCAGGTGAAATCACTCTCATTTACAAACTTATTATTCCCCTTTGTTGTGAATTTAAGAAATGGATCAGATTGGCCGTCAAGCACTAAATTTACAAGAACTTAATTTACTGTGTTGTCTGTCGATATTTCTTCGTTCTCTCGACGTCCAATAATTCGTTTTACCTCTGTAAGCGCAGAGTCACTGCTTTGATGTTATTAGTGACGAATTTTTATTTCTTTGGTCGCTCTCCTCCTAGCTTCTATCGAAAGATTTGCACTTTAAAAGAAGAAACACCAGTATCTGGTCTTCATCATTAGCGATTGAAGGAATCAGTGAAGGAGTGATTCCGTGTTAACACTATTTCCCTACTGGAATAGATATTTCTCTGCTCAGTACAGAACAGCACTGAAACGTTTTCATCTGCAGTGTAATTTCGACTTACAGGAGCGCCAGCCGCCGGCCGAACATTGACGAACAAAGCAAAGGTTTTAAAACCACAGTCGCATTAGAGCTATCGAATTCTTGGGCCGGCGTCGCATGGAAATGGAAAATACTTCGTAAGTACTTATCTACAGGCATATCCGCCACACTTTCCCTCTTCTTTTAATGCAAAAATTATATTTAATCAAGAAAATAGAAGAGGGGCATGCAAATAAAAGCTCAGTACTGTAATTGATGTACATGATCGGTCTATGTGAGCCTATGGGCAAGGTAAGTGAATTGGACTGGACTGGCATGGACTGTTGGACCCTTGGACTATTGGACTATTTTTTTTTTGGACTATTTTTTTGGACCATTTTTGCACCGATGTTTTGGACCTTTTTTACTCAGGGAGGAGTGAGAGACTGACTATTAGTGCCAAAGGAGGGGTGAGAGGTGGTTATATTAGTAAATAATACTGTTTGATAGAGTATTTACCGGATCATACAAATTATTTTGAGCGGTTTTTCGAGTGACTATTTTTATACCAGAATTTTTCTGCTGGGCATAGCGTTTCTTTATTTTTTGTCATGCAAATGCGAAACTGGCATCTAAACACTGGACTATAGCTGTTATTGATCTTATAACAGATAACAGTGTGCGAGTTCTATGGGCAGTCGCCGCTCTATATTGTTTTACCAGTCTTTCAAATCAAGTTACTTCAGACACATTTAATTAAGCACCCTTGATCCGTTACCGTCTAGCTTGAGGCTCGGCGGGTTGGATATCGATGTCATATAGCGATATCAGTTCGTTTAGGTATCTTTTTTAGTAGTGTAAGTGGTAAATAATTTTCCTAGCAGGAGCTCCCTTCGCAGCCGTTGTTTTTGTCTCGTCACGCAACGTCTACTGCGTGACAAGTCGAAACAGCATCAGCGACTGAGAGTACCTATCGTCAAACTATTCACCTGTAACCCGTGAAAATGGGCTTACATTCTGTTTCTCTCCTTATCTACCTCAGTTGTCTCAATTTTTTTTATTATTACTTGCTTCCCTCAGATTTCGTTTGCGAGAGGTTCCTTCAGTTAAGTTTCAGCAATTTCATCAATTACTGTAGCACAGCCTTTCTCTCCTGTTTAACGCTGCAGCTCGCCACTATAGCAAGTCACTCATTTCACGACTCTATAAAATCGCGCAAGTTGGGATCGGTTAAAATGCATGACTGACAGCGAAATGGCAAATGCTCAATGTTTTTACCTGACATTTCTGTACAAAAGGAAACAATCAGTTTGGTTCCCCAAGACCCCCAATTTTCTCGGAGGCAAAGCAAAGGGGAACATGTAGAGTCGAGCGACGTTGGCAGGCAACACGTCACCGCCGAGACAGACGTCTTTTACAGCGCAAGTCCACTCCACTTCCAGTATTTCATGAATAATAACGTTCCATAATCAGAACCATTCCCTAAAACATCCGACACACCACGACACTTCCATATAAAATTCAACATAACCTGTAGCAAACTCGCGCGCCGAGTAAAGTTTTCTCACCCGTAAAACGTGCACAGCTGCTTGTATTGTGACGTTTACTCTTCGTCTCTTATCTTTCTTCTATTTTCTTGTACACTGCTCTACACCACAAATGAGTCTTTCTGTACCTACTCGTTTACTGCAACGTTCTCCTCCACCACTTCCCCTTCACGCACCAAAAGCTATTTATACCAACAAAATGTGGAAACAAAGAGAAACAAAAGAACACAAAAAGCTATCATGCAGATATTAACAATTAAGTGTTAATGCGACTTTACAAAACACGGTTACAATACACGGTTACAATAAGGACCAATTACACTGTTCTAAAATTAATAATGTTCTACAAGTATTCTTCTAGATAGGAATTTACGTTTAAAAACCTTATTAGCAATCTTACCCTTAGGAATGACAAAACTAGCTCTGAACAAGAGACTTTTATATGACAGTGGGACAAACTGATTTTCCTCTATCATTGCAGACAATCACTTTGGGTCTATTTAAAGCCTACACTTGTCATTGGCGCGTTAGCTGCGGCAATCTTCCTGTTTGGTTCCAATATCTGGAGTGGAGGACTCAGCTACGAAAAAAGAATGCTTTTTCGTCACATTATCCAAGAAAGTAACAGAATAGAACAACATACATTGACTCACAGAAAGAACCTTCGGCTGGTTACTTATAACTTATGGTGTGACTTTTTAAAACCTCACACAATTTTGAGTCTTGAAGAAAGAATTGAATGTCTTGCAGAAGGAATAAATGATTTTGACATTGTACTCATTCAAGAGGCGTACGTTTTGAACGCTGGAGTCGCAGTAATCACAAAATGTGCTACATTAATGGTTGCTGCCATGACGAAACGTGGATTTCGATACAGAACGTCAATAGCAGATTTTACCGCACCATATGTAGGGCAGAGTGGTGGTATTGTTATATTTAGTCGTATACCTCTAGTAAATACCACATCAAAAAGTTATCTCAACTACTCCATCCTACAAGTTACTGATTATAGGGGTTTTGTTGTTGGAGAGTTCTCAGTCAATTCCCAACGCCTTTATGTCATTAATACACACTTAGATCCCCATGGAGTTAATGCCAGGCTCTCACAAGCAAGGGAACTCGCCGCTGCCCTACAGGAATTTAATTCAGATTCACACTTTATTGTGGCTGGAGATTTTAATATTGACAACCACCATCCGACTACAAGTGAAAAAAGCGATGAATATCAACAGCTTTTGAAAATAATGCGTCAAGTTGGACTTCAGTCTGTTTTTCCAGAGAGAATGGAAACCAACCAAGATGGTGGTAACTACGATGCGATTTTCATCAGCTCTAAAGTTTCAGTGGTGAGAAAAGAGATTATAAAGTTAGAAACAAGGAAAAATGAATCTGTGTCCGATCACTTTGGACTCACAATTGAATTAGAGCTATAATAACTTATGCAGGGAAACAGGTGACATTATCGGCCATAAACAAGCAAAATTTACTCTCCTAACCAGCAAAAATATGACGTGTAACCAGAAATAAATTGACTAACCAGCTCCAATAGTCTGTCGGTCTTTTATGGCGAACTTGCTGCAGTAGGTGTTTCTTGTATACATTCCTCTCCCTCCCTCTCCGCTTCCCTTCCCTGAAATTCTCACATGGCCTAGGAGGGGTAGGAGGGGTATAGACATTTTATGGAACAACGCAATACCATCTTACAACCAAATTTGTTTACCACTTAATCTCTTTTCGTTACTTTTTAACAGTTGTGTCAATATTTTATCGTTATCTGTTTACATATGTATCAAATTATAGATTTTAAAAAAATTTATTCTCTGAAATTATGTTGATGTATTTTGTCGGAATGGTCTGTTAATTAACATATTTTCCTTAAACCAAAGTTAGATAAAGTGTTGGTGAAGGTTCATTTTATAATGTTGACTGAAGACACTAGAAGTTTTTAAAGAAAGAGATGAAATTCTAATAATGTGAGAGAGGTTTGTTAGAAGTGCATTTTTCGAGCTAATTTTATCCTTTTATTCCAGAGATTTAATGTAGGGGCTCTAATACCCCAGGGTTATCCGGGAACCCGAACCGTTCTGTATACTCGAATGACTTAGTTACCCCATAAACCGTGAAAGTTTGAAGGAAATCGGTGAGATGGCATGTGTCACGCCTGCCCGGCCCCTCTTGTGGACAGACCCATAACACTAACCTTCAAGGTTTGTCGTGTCATGTTTAACTCTTAATCGTTAGTAAATCAAATCTCAGACTTCAAGTTTTCGGCCTTTTGCCACATTTTGTTTGCACTATAATCATTAAAATATCCTCTCCTAAGAGCCTGCAAATTGCAAGAGTATCCACAGAGTTAGCATGGTGGTAAAATTAGCATACTCTTTAATCCCTCTTCAAAAGACATTTCAAAAAGGTGGCAAACCCGTGGATGCGCACTCAAAACACTAGAATGGCGCCGAACGGGCAAAATTTTAATTTTTCTAGCGCATGCGTAGACAAAATCCTCATCTGATCCAGTTTCAATCTTGAGCCCAGGGTCAAAATGACCTCTGAGATAATCGATTAATTAAAATTTTTTTATTGGTTCCTGGGAAAACAGTCACACAGGAGGTGTGGTTTATGGAAGGGATCGACAGGGCCAAAAGTAGAGCCTTAACAACGATAAATTTGAATTGTTTTACTGTTGTTGTTTTTTTTTGCGTGAAAGTTGTCACTTGTAAACTGCCTGACGATGTGTGAGAAAACATCCAGCAGAAGCTGTTGCATGCTGTAATGGCGGGAAGCTGTTCCTCATGGATTGCTGTCGTTGTTGTCAAAGACGTATAGGTAGTAATAAATCACTATATGAATTAGTAATAATAATTACAAATTAAATAATAATTAATTTGAGTGAAAAGCGGAAAAGAGAGAATTGTAGAGGTCGTGCGAGCGTACGGAAATGTTCTAGCGTAAAAGAGTTTGACATCAGAATAGCATAGTGTTCAGTATCAAAGAAGAAATCGAGAAGCATAAATAAGGTAAGGAAAAGGTAAAGAAATCGCGAGGAAAAGGGTCCCGTTCCTAAAAAAATACAGAAATGAGGTCTGTTGCCATCCAAAGCCTTTTTCAGGCCACAGTTTCACTATCTACTTTACAGCAAGTAAATCAATCAAGAGATCCCTTATACCAACGTCTCAGGTACTCCAAAGTAGATGAAACTGCTGCAATCATGCTTGTTCAAAGTACATCTTTACTAACTAACTAGCTTGTAATCGATTCACCTCGCGCGGAAACCTGAAAACAGCGTAAAAGCTGTGTAAAAGGCCGCAAGTTACCCTTTTTCTCTCACTGCCAAACTTCCAGGAGCACTGGAAGGTACACTGGAAAAAATCTCGGTATTTTCTTCTGGTTTATAAATTACATTTTCGATTAGTAACGATGAGTTGTTAGTTCACGTACACAAAGATAATTTCCGTTCTTTTCTTTTTCCGCTGGCGTAGCGGACCTATGCTCTATTTTGGGCACGCGCAGAAGTCAACAGGAAGAAGTGTTTTGATTACTTTAAAGGAAAAAGTATGTTAGCCTCGTCAATGGAGCCTCTTCTTGTTGTTTATTTTTACGCATTACGTTTTGGTTCACCCTACGCTCCCTCTAGGAGTAACAAAGGGTTTCCCTTTGATTTCTAGCTCTCGTCGTCGCCTGGGTAACTAACTAACAATATGGTGAAGACGGAAATAGAAAGTGGGCACAACTCATGAACAAAATCACCGATTCTTTTCATATCCTTCTGTAACTCAACAGTGTTAAAAGCAATTTGGTTCTAAAATGCCTTATGAAACATTCTTTATCCGAGCTGCTTTTACTTGCAGAGTTTTGCATAGAAGCTTGATGAAAATTGCCACATAAAAGTCGCTTACATTTGAAGCTTTCAAGCTCCCAAAAACATATTTTGTAAGGCTTTTAAAACTCCAAGTTTTGAGTGCGTTAAATTGCTATTTAGTGCTCAAAATTTTGACTCTTCAAGTCCTTTTGAGTTTCCAATTTTTCGGATTCATATGGCCCATCTCTTTAAAAAGACCTCTGTTAGCTTGAAGACAATTATCTATTGACAGCTCCGTTCTTTTGACATTTTCCTGCTTTGCCCAAAGATGAGAGCCTCATTGCGTCATGGTAAATATTATAAAAAATGCAATCGAATTAACCATTGGCTAGAATTAAAGGCCATTCTTGTCTGAATTAGGTTCGACTGTATAATTTCCTGTCTTAACAAGGGCTTGACAGATTCATCTCTTAGGATAGAAAAAAAAATAGATTACCTGGACTTAAAAGGTTTTTTTTCTTCTTTTGTGGTCTTCCTTATTGACAGATGAGCAGATTGAGTCATTGACGCAGGCTGAATTATTGACGTGAACAGAAGATACATCCTGTCTTTTAAATTTTCTTTCTTGTTCCTTCTACTTCTTTTCAACCTTTGTTTCTCTCAAATCCTTTTAAATGATGTTTCCTTCACCTGAAACTTCCAATGATAAACATTACCCTCGCAAGTGGGACAATGGAGACCATAGGATTACATCCAAAAAGCACGGGTCCATCAGGATTTTTCATATTTCTTGCTGTTCTTAACATCTTTTTCTCCATCACTGCCTTTTTGGGCAACGCTTTGATCTTAACTGCTCTCCGCAAAGTGACTTCTATTCACCCTCCGACAAAGCTGTTATTGCAATGCTTGGCAATCAATGATCTTCTCGTGGGACTTCTTCTATTGCCTCGCTTGGCAGTAATTAGTTCATTTGTGACTCAAAACACGCAGGAAAATATTTCATACTACAGCAGCGCTATAGCTATCTTTTTGATAACAGTATCCGTACTAACATCGACTGCAATATGTTTAGACAGGCTTCTAGCGCTGCTTTTGGGGCTGAGATACAGATATATTGTCACATTTAGTCGTGCAGGAGCCACCATGATATGGATTTGGTTCATGGGCTGTGCTGTGATCGGATTAATATTCGGCACGGGGTATTTTGATTGGGCCCGCTTTGCAATGAACTTATTGATGTTATTATCTTTATTAATATCGTTCTTTTCGTACGTAAAGATTTATCTCCTTCTCCGTCGTCAGCAACTGCAATTACGGGGTCACTTCCAACAAGTGCAAGCGCGAAATGAATTCATGCCACTGAATATAGCACGATACAAGAAGACAGTCTATAATATTGCATGCGTGCAGGTTGCTTTGCTTATTTGTTATCTTCCCTTTACTATTGTGGGTATGCTATTGACATCACGTAAAATACCTGATGCTTTGGGATCTTCTTTCTTTCGAGCTACAATCACAATTCTTTGCTTTAACTCATCGCTAAACCCGATACTTTACTGCTGGAGGATACGAGAAGTGAAACAAGCTGTGAAGGACACGACAAGACAATTAAACTTATGTCGTGCATCAATTTAGTGGTACACGATTGCTTAGGTGTACTGATCATAACTTTAATCCACATTAAATAATTACTTTACCAGAATGTAACCAATATCTAGATGAGTGTAAGCATCCGGTGACTTGGACCTCCTGCGGTGTACAGGGTTAAGAATTATCTTTTGTATTATTTCCTTTCATGTTTTGTGATTTGGTCTGAAGACGGACTAATCTATACGTGCAATAGATATTTGAATAGTGTAAAGTTAATGAATCGACTCCTTTGTTGCTTCAGAAAAGATTACTATAAGATAATTAATTATCCAAAAAGTGAGGGTTTTTGTTAACAAAGATCCATTAAATTTTCTGTGACTGAGACGAAAAAATTCCAAAATATAATTGTCCAGGTTAAATTATTTTGACACTAAATAGCGATCTTATTAAGTCTTTCTGTGTAGACTCTAAAGCTGACCTATCATCGAATTTTCGGGTATTACGTGATCTTTGAATATTCAATGAAAAAAAAAAATGGTTCAAGCCCTGCGAAGGTTGACCCCGCAAAGAGTAAATAACTTCAGTATAAAGTTTGATCGTTCAATGAATGGTTATGACTTGACTTGGGACAAAAGCGGCTTTTCTCCCATTTTGGTCAAATTTCGCACTTTTCAATGAAAAACCCGCTCTTATTTTTGTTGTTGTCTTTATTTAACGTTGTAATTACAGGTTGGAAATTAGCCTTTGCGACACACTGACTATCATACTGTTTTACAAAACTAGAATGTGAAGATTTACAACGTCAGTCAACAAATATGAATGTAAAGATCCACAACGTCAGTTAGCCATGTGTATACATTGGAATAATCTAATAAATTTCTTCATCACTGCATAAACTCACTTTGCCTTTAAACTACTAGAAAACTAGACTGAAAAAGAGAACCAAAAACTGACGTGCACTGCTCTGAAAACCCAAAATAAAAACTTAGAGAAGTTAAAATGTAAATTCATGAATTGAATGTTTTACCCGTTCACGGATTCTTTTGGTCGCTGCTCTATCACGAGATGAAGACAGGATACGAAATGATCGTTTCCTATAGATCTTTCAGTGAAAGCATGATTTGTCAGCACGCATATTCTTATATCATTAAGAGATAATAAATGACTCGTTTTTCCTCCAATAAAGTGTCGATTGTTTCCTTTTGCTCTTCTTCTTATACAAATCCAACTGCATTTGGTTTTATAGCCTATAGGACTGATTAGTATAGTACAAGATTAAGATCCGACTCTCCGTCCACTGAGCCCCAGAGTCTTTAGGGTGAGGGAAGCCATTACGAGGTTCATATGTTACATTCATCCTGCATGCTACTAAGATCCAACGTCAAAAATGTCATGCTCGTGATCAGAATAAATCGCTCATCGTACATTTTCTGTGGCTCGGTGGTAGAGCATCGGAGCGCGGAACCCGAAGGTCTGAGGTTCGATTTCTTATGGAGATTCAGACTTTTTTCTTCTGTTGCACGCTCGAGACCAAAGGGAAAAAAACGAGTCTAATCAATCTTTTACCGCTCAGTAAAGAACTCAGATTCAAAAATTGCGCATTTACCACATACTTTTTTTTCTCATCTAACTGAATCAAGTACGAAATTACAATTCCCCAGCTGTCTTGGAAATCTTAAGAGTTTGACAGATTATTTATTTCTTCAAAGCGGAATATAGTAAAAATGAAAGAGCTAAAAAAAATTTGCATAGGCTTTAAAGGTTCTTTTTCTTCGGGTCTTCTCCTAATGACAGAATGACAGATTGAGACTATTAACTGTCGCAATATCTTGCATTGATTATTGACGCTAATAGATGGTAGACTGTGTTTCCCTCAAATCCTTTTCAATCATTTTCCCTTCACCTGAAACTTCAAATGACGGAGCCGCCGCAAGTGAGACAATGAAGGAAAAATGAAGATATGTACATCCAATAAGCACAATTCCAGAAGGGTTTGCCATAGTTCTCACCATTTCTCTCTTTCTCTATATCACTGCATCTTGGAACAATTTTTTTTTAAACTGCTCTTCGTGAAGTGACTTCCATCCGCCCTTCTTTCGATGTCTGGCAATAATATAAGTGATCTTTGCATGGAACTTATTTCAAAACCACTCTTTGTGTTAACTAGTGCATTGGGGACGCTAAACACGAAAGGAAATATCATATACTAATGCAGTCAAGTTAACAATTCTTTAGGAATTTTTTTGGTAACAATATCCGTACAGACTTCTACTGCAATATGTGTAGAGAGGCTTCTCGCCTTGCCTCTGGGGCTGATACCGATATGTTGTCACATTCAGGCGCGCAGGGGCTGCTGAATTGTTTTTGGTTTCTGGGCTGTGCTTTAATTGGTTTAAGATACGGCAGTCTCAATCAATCTCAGTATTTTCTTATGTAAAGATAAACCTCGGTCTCCGTCATCAGCAACTGCAATTACGCCGCCATGCCCGACAAGCGCAAGCACCACATGAATTGATGCCTCTGAATATAGCACGATACAAGAGAACACGAGAGAAGGTATAATGCTGGACTGTAGCATTAATATTCTACATAAATGTTAACAATATTTTCACGACTGTAAGCATCTGCTAATTACGACCTTTAGCAATGGTATTTGATGAAAAATCTTCATTTGCATCCCTTTTTTACAGAATGGCTAAACTTATCCAAATAAAAAGATCCATTAAATTGTCTCAAGAGAAAAAAAATTGGCCATTAGTTCCTCTTGATGTTCCACAATTGCCACAAGCAAATGGTAAATTTAGCTATCAAAGCAAATTGTTTCTATGACAGACTGCGATGTTCTTGATTTTCTTATTTTGAATCTTTTAGATCTACATGAAAGGTTGCCCTATCACAAACAAATAATCTCTTGTTTCGGCTTTAACCTATACTTTGAAACGTTTAAGAAAAAAATAGAAATTTCGAGCGCGAGAACATGTTATTTAATGCAATCTTCTGAGGTCATTATGAGGTCATTCAGTACAGCTGTCATTGTTTCGTTTTCCTCTACCACTGAAGCAAGTTCAACAAACATTTGGTTGTATAGCTTACATATACATACGTACATAAATAGACTTTATTTAAACGCGAAATTTGAGTGTAGCTACAAAAGCTGATGTTTTCGTGTTAAATATAATAAAATACAATGAAAATAAAAAATCCTGAAAAGAATATAAAATTTACATACTAATCAAATAATACATTAATAAAACTGATATAAAATACAATAAAATACGATGTACTTTACAATTGATATAAAGATACATGCTTGTGATATTAAATGTTAAAATGACATAACCAAGAATTGTCCGCTTAAAGTCATATAAATCCTCTTAAGCTCTCAGGCCAGCAGGTAGGGAATTCCATAGTTTAGCAGCTAAGTAATTAAAGAATGTAGACCATACGTTGTTGTTATCGGCTGAGAAAGTGACAGGATATGATAACCACGTAGGTTGCAATTTGCAGAACGAAGAGTAAACTCGGTTTTCATATAATTCGGGTAGTTTTCTACAAACAAGCTCTTATGTAACAATATGAACATGCACTGGAGATGCTTACTACTTACTAACTTTTCTGCATTACGTGCACCACAATAATGCCAAACTGTAGAGCAGCCTATTGAAAATGCGGTAGGATAAAAGCTTTGTAAATTTTTAAAATGGTGGCACTTGAGATCAGTTTATGAAGCCCTAACATAACACGAAACTGATTGTTTATCTTCTTGCAGATGGTAGATATATGATATCGAAACATATGAATAAAGGGGTAAGTTTCTAAAGAAACTGTGGCCGCTGCGTCGGTGGGAGAGTATAGCAGGTAATTTAGTGTTAACAACTGGGCTGAAAACGTAAATTAGCCACCGTTAAGAGTAAAAAAGCTGACGTTTCGAATCGCCCTGACGAAGGGCTAACGCTCGAAACGTCAGCTTTTTTACTCTTTACGGTGGCTAATTTGGAAAGCACACTCCGACATCCGTCAGAAGGAGGTCATCTCGGGTAGATTTCCGATTACGAAATCCGAGCTCGCCCGATGTTGTCTTCGTGATGAAGGCCCTATTTAGCATATTAGACCCGCAAAACAGAGTAGAAACGAACACGTGCTTCGTTTTCGCTCATGACTTCGTATTAGGCGTAAGATATTGCTTTTTTTTTTCGTTGCTTACCTTTATTACAGACTCCACAAAATTTTTGCGATGCCTCCTTTTCACGGATGGCCGATTACAACTACAACATAGTAACACCTTCACGAAATCTGTCAAAAGGAGGATTTTAAAACACCGGAAATGGAGAGGAAAGATAAATGATACGGTCGATTAACTCCCAGACAATTGAATGGTCCAAACTAGCAAAGGCGGGAAATTTGTTATCGTGCGAGATATCAAAGTATCTGTTTGCTCACTCAATTCGTATTCAGCGTTCGGCCGTATTCCAATCGATAATTTCGCTTTCTGAACAAAATTTCCAATTCTATGATGGCACGTACATTAACTTGTAAAGAAGTGAGTTAATTGTTTGAGAGAAAGTTGTCTGAAAGGTCAGGTCTCTCCTGAAGTCTACTATGAAAAAGAATTCGCGCAGGATGAAAAAAAAGAAAGTAGACTATAAAAGGCTGCCAGTATCTCAGAAGAAAAATCCTTTCACTGGACGTGTAGGGGAAAGAGCAAACAACATGAAAAGGGGGTATAACGTCAGCTTAAACGATATAGAACGCCAGCCTGCCAAACAGCCGAAACTCGCACACATCAAGAATCCCAACTCAAGCACCGAGGCTCAAGTAAACATAAACCACAGTGTGAACGTGAATAACTCTAATGGTTCAAATTCAAACGCCAATCAAACTGTAAAGGCAAGCACCCCTTACACACCAAACACGACCACATGCATCACCAGCACCGCAAACGCAAACACCATCTCCTCCATTAACACAACCTCGAGCACAACCAGCACTGCAAACACATGCATCATTCTTACAGTAAACGCGACAACGAACACAAACCTGGCCCAGAAAAATAAAAAAGATGATGAAGTAGAATTTGTAAAGACCTCTCACAGAAGCGCCTCAAAGGCCGGTAAATTCCATCTCTCGGAACAGGACATTAGCACCATTTCAACTGGAGACTGGCTCACCGACCATATTGTAGGTGCAGCTCAGTCTGTTCTGAGGGAACAGTTCCCTCACGCAAGAGGATTGGAAAATACAACTTTGGGGCCTACTTTTAATTTTTCTGTTCAAAAAGGCCAATTTTCACAAATCCTGAATACTGGCAGCCATCATTGGGTGTTGGTATCTACTGTAGGATGCTACACTCCTTCTGTAGTTTATCTGTACGACAGCCTGTTGCAGAATTGCAGCCCTCGTGCAGAAACAGATTGCATCAATTATATACGAGGAAGGAACCAGTTTCAAGGTCATTGTACCAAATGTGCAACACCAGAACAATTCCGATGACTGTGGAGTTTATGCTATTGCTTTTCTGGTTTCGCTACTACATGGCCTCAATCCTTCTAATCTGACATTTGACAGGAAGCTGATAAGACAACATCTTTTAAAGAGCCTGGAGAGTGGATCATTCGACCCCTTTCCCCTCTCTAAAGTACCCGAGTGTCGAGACAGGAGGCCACTTTTTGTTCAAGAGGTCTCGGTAATGTGCGAGTGTAGAATGCCGAGGGAAGAGTCAGACTCGAAGTCTCCTTCTCGTTGTGTGAAATGTTGTAGCTGCAAGGAGTTTTTTCACAGGAAATGCATTTCAACAATTATTTTGGAATATTCAAGTACAAACTGGCGTTGTCCAAACTGCGAAAGAGCCCTTAAGCAGGAAGAGAAAAATAACCATTAATTTAACATGTAGTATTAAAAACTGATTCTCAGAACTTCCCATTAATTGTTTATTAAGATAATCGTCGAAGTGAAATATATATGTGTAGTAATTTTTTATCTATGTAGAAGTCAGCTAAAAGAATTTTTAAGAGCGAATCCATGCAAAAATCGACCAAAATCGTCAATTCGTGGCAAGGCTCAAAAAATCAAAATCGCTCTTCTTTTGCATAGTGGTAGACCTAAGTAAGTATACAAACGCTATGTAGTTTTTTATTCGAAAGAACCGCTCGTTTTCAAGAAAAGCGCGGAAAACCGTTTCAAGCCCAGCGGTCGATTTTACAAGCCAAAAACAGGGTTGAAATTCACTACGATTCGCTTGACTCGCGTTTCAAAACAACCGCGCTAGAAAAAAAATATATCACTAAAATTTTAAGTATAACTCGTCGTTGGCCCAGATATATAATATTTTTAGAATTACAACAATCTGAGTAATTATAAAAAGCTAAAGCGTACAGCTACCTGTTGTTTACGCACGAGAATTAGTTGAAATAAGCGACGATTTTCATCATGTGCCTTTGATCAGAATTTTTTCACGGTGGTTCGTTGCTATGTTTTTTCCTCCCGGAAGCGCGGGCGCGTGAATGTCTGCGGTAATTTCCATTAGTATTCCAACGTAAAGCAACATGGCGGCGAATTTAAGTGAAGTCGTGTTCGATTTAAGAGGCCAAACAGATTTTTCAGAGAGGGGAAAAACATTTTGGAACGCAAGTGAACTGGAGCTGAAGTTTTCTTTTGAGCGGGAGTGGATGAAGGCGGTCAGGCGAGCAAAAAGACGACCAAACTATGGTATGGCGAAGATGAATAGCGGACTGGAAGAGGTTTGCGGCAACAAACTTGAGCTTTGTGGTCCACTGGTGGATGGCTACCTTTTAGAAATTTGAGAGCAGATTGCTTCGAAACTAAGTCGCTCAAAAGCAACATCATTGGTAGGCCCAGTTGTCATCTTCATTCCGTGGCAGATATTTCGTCACATAACAGTTTTGTTCAGGGGCTATAGTGGAGAAGTGAAATTTAATGAAAGAAAATCAAAAATTACTTCGACATTATCTTGTATACAAGCAGTGGAGAAAGTGTTTTCGCCGGCGAGATTCGAAGGCCAGGATGTTCTTAGAAAAAGACATTTCAGTCAACAACCGAAATCAAAGGGAAAGCTGTTGTCTGTTTACAAAGGCAGGTCAGCCGTTGTTGTATCTAAAAACACTCCTTTTGTTGTTGAATACAACCTCAAAAGTCAGAAGGCTATGGTGACATTTTATATTCAACGGTACACGGCAGAGGATTTTGTTTTCGACAAAAGCTTACAAAGTCTCATGAATAAACAAGGTAATATTAATTAATATTGTGAGATTAGTGTTGATCAAAGAAACACGAGTTTGTAGCTTTTTTTTCAAACATACATTAGTTACACGTCTGTGTCAACATGGTCTCATGTTGAAATTTTCTAGACACTGTATTTCCTGTAAATATATTTAGCTTTCCATCTGGTGTGTAAAATATATTATTTTAAATTTTATTACAACTTCAATGATAAATAATCTTAGGTGACATTGCAGTTAAATTTACCTGGTTAAAAAATAAACTTATGTAAACTTTATAAATGGTAATAAAATATGATTATGGAGCTTTCTGGTGATACATTGACAGTGAAAAGTCTTATTCTATATAGTCTCACTTGCTAATGTACCCTCAAGGCGTCTAATAAGAACATCTTTGTTTCCACTAGTGCTTAATTGCCTACTTTGCAACTCCATTTTTAGGTCACTTACTTTCATATTTCTAGGGTTTAGATTACGGCTAATTGTAGCTGGACTAACAGGCTGTTTGCTGCATAAGTGAACACTTTTATGAGCCTCGTATGTTACCGTATCAGGAAATCTCTCATTACATACAGAGCATAGGACTGGTTTTAATGATGAAAGTACTTCAGGTATTAGTTGCTGTCCCTCTGCACACTGGACAGTCACCCTGGCATCTACACATACCTCACATATATAATCATTAATTTCCTTTTCTCTTCCACAATTGCAAAAGTTGCTTGAATTTAGCTGAGAAGGAAGCCGAGACTTAAAATGAGAAGTATAAGAACTTGGCATTGGTTGATGTTCTGGCAAATAAAATGCTGTTACATAATTAGCTCTCATGACTTACCACCATTTCCCTTTTTCAGTTGTTTTATTGGATCTGTTTGTCAAATCCAAGTCATTTTTAACCCCTGAATGTTTAGCCTCTTTTGCCTGTAATGATATTATACCATAACCCACTTTGTAACTTTCATACAGTTTAGTTGCATGATATGGTATGGCATACCCTACTGTCCACACAGTTACATTAACATCTGATGAAAAAAATAATGCATATAAATTAAAATAAAGTGTACAAAATTCTGTGAGCTCACCAAGGTAGGAAGGGCTAACTTCAATTTTGTTAAAAAGAGCCCCAGCATTCCTAAGGAATTGTGCAATTTTTCCTAATGCTAATCTTTCTAGTTTCTGGGCTGGGGATTCATCTAAGACTTTAAGGGCATCAATGAGCCTAAAAGAAAAGTTTGCCAAAGCAATGGCCTGGTCTCCTATCAATCGCACTGGAAGCTTCTTGTGCCTCTGAGCCTCATCATTATAGTGATCCTTAATCACAGAAGCTAAATACCCCAACCCACAACCAAGTTCACCAAAATCTTCCTTATAGTTACTTGACAGTGCATTGTCCAGGTCACATACAAACTTTTGGTTAGAGGCATTAACAAAATCAACCCTAGTAGATCGTTCTCCAGCACCATCATTATGTGGAACATAAACTTGTGATTTTCTATTCCCATTACCATTTCCTTGATCAGCTCTCCTTTCTACAGCCGAGGCACTTAATATATCAATAAATTTGGTAAAAACACCTCTTTGTGCTGCTACCCTGTATATGATATTTAACACATGTTGCCATGCATTAATTTCACAGTGGATAGGCTCTGGGCGCTGCCGCTCAGCAAAAATTCCAATTCGGGGGGTGCCTAACTGGCGAATCCCATTCTCTGCCATGAACTGTAGTTTTCTAGAGTGGCGATTTTTTTCATTCAGGGAAGATGGCAGGGAAATCATAAACTCATTTACCCTCTTAACATGGGAATTTCTGACCTCCAGAGTATAAGGTTTGAATAAATCTTCCTCCCCCATCCCAATAGTGGCACCCATAGTACACATATTTCCTTTGCTTACGTTAGCATAAGGAGATGGGTAAGTAGCAGCTTGATTTAACTCATTGTTAGCCCAGCTTTGCCAGCTCATATCAGCACTGGGCTGAAACTCTACAGTACACTGCTTGTTAGAAACAACAAATATATTACCCTCTAACATTTCCATTTCATCAGTGTGTTGCTTCCAGATACTTTGTAACACCTCATCTTTCTCCCCCCGACTGACACAATGTAAAATGTACTGGAAATCCCTGCTTCTCACCCTGTCCCCAAAATTCCATGATGTTAGGCTGCCAATTGACATGGTTAGCTGACTTGACTCAGGGGCCCCATCATCAGAAAATTGCATAATGAAATGATTTATGTTGTCATTAAACCAAATTAGCTTACGGAATAAATAGGGAAGTCTAAGGTGCAGATCAATTATCATAAAAACCAACCCAGTTATTGTTCTGGAAACACCCGGTGCATTGGGAATTTGATTAACATGACCAATGTCAAGACTTCTCACAAAATTCTCCACCCGTTTGTCAGAAATAGCTATATTTGGCACCCTTAAGTCCAAACCTAAACATTTTATGTTACGGGGTACCCATAGATCAGAGTTTGGATCAAAAACTGAAGACTGAGTTTTGCAGACAAGGGCATACTTTCTGCGAGACAGAAAGTTCTGGTACTTCATAAAAACAGCTTGTTTCAAAGCCTCATCGGAATTTTGATACCCTTTCATTGTCTTGTCAAACAGACACTGGAGATATTTCCCTCGTTTAAGTCCAGAAATCAGTGTGTCCATGGTTTGATTGTCAGCAGTAGATGAAATATAATCCCAAGCCCCATATATTGACCCTTCCTTTCCCCCATGAATAAATTCTAATACATTTTTTGTCTCCTGTCTTCGTCTGTACTTAGTGCTGGAATTGACATTTGTAATCATATCATAAGTTGTACTGGCATTTTTCCTCCTAGCTACTGAAAAGCCTTTTTGTTCAAGCAGAGATTTAAATTTGTGATATTGCTCATTTAATTGTGTTACTTTTTCTTCTTGTTGCTTTACTTGATCTTCCTTTTCTTCCACACTCTTTTGAAGGCTTTGTAGCTCTTCTTCTA
>NC_142671.1:1415000-1490000 GCF_964200805.1 Pocillopora damicornis
CGTTTAAGAAAATATTAAATAATATAGGTCCTAATACACTTCCCTGTGGTACTCCCCGTCTGACTCGTTTCCTAGGTAAAGAAAGCATCCCCGATCTTGACTCTCTGTGATCTGTCATTCAAATAATCTCTCGAAGAGGCGCAAATTTCCTCACGGAATCCATAAGCTTTCAGTTTGGCTAGAAGAAGAGAGTGAGGGATGACGTCAAACGCTTTTGATAAGTCCAAAGACATAACAACTACTACTTCTCCTTTTGTGAAACTGACAGGAAGTTACGATAGATAGTAATTATTGGAAGCATTCAAAAATCTGAGAAACGCCACACCGATGCGATTGCGATGTAAATTATTTTTTAGGTATTTGAGTTAGTTCTTAAGACATTTGAAACCCAGACGGTTTTAAGTTTTTCTATTTTTTTCCCAATTTTTTATCGTCGATGGTTTGATTTGTTAGATTTGTTGATTTAGTCAACTTTAAACGCAACTTATAGTCGCGAGGGAAGTGTATGCGACTTAAGCGAAAACGAAGCGTACATATTATTCAAAAGAAGAGATCATCACGCAGAAGGTTAAAATGAAACCAGTACCGAATAACGACCAGCTTCCTCCAACGAACAAAGTCGAAGAAACTAAGTTAGTTATTTAATTGTTATTTCGAGCTTAGCTGAAGAACACTATTCAATCTATCTAAATCATCGTATAAGAAACAAAGCTATAAATCTCGGATCTCCAGTTGAAACAGCTTTTCAAGTAGAGAGTTATGGAGCAAGAGATTCCAACCCTACAGATTAATAACAAAGGCAACAACAATAGCAACAAAATACCATAGGAAAGCAAGAGAGGATCCTGTAAAAAAACTCTACAAGTAAACCAAAAACATTATCTCTCTCTGCTAGAAATACGAAAGAACGGGAGAACAAAAACTTTCAGATTTCACGCCTGACAAAAATTTGTCCTGCTCCAAGGCAGGACAACGGCGCCTTTGGTAGGGTAAAAAATCGCCGGGTGCACTTGTCTCACTGAACTGATGACACATTTTCTCACAAACTAAGCAAAGTAAAAGCCTATTGCACCTGGCCTCTTATGCATGCTCGCATCCTGCTGTATTGAATTTTTGGAATTTAGTGGAGTCATGAGATATTTCGTAAGTTCCTTATCAGTTTACTCGCGAGTATCCAAGGTCAGTTCAAATCTTCCAAACGTATTTCATAACTTATTTTACTTATCAGTTATTGTTTTTGCTTTTTTTTTTTTGGTTTGGTTTGCTTTACTTTGCTTTGCTTTGTTTCGTTTCGTTTCGTTTTATTTTGCTTTGCTTTGTTTCGTTTGTGAATAAGTTAATTTTCATTATAAATCTTTATTATGCTTTGATTTAGGGCTCCACAACCTATATTCCAGTAACTGCCATTAAAGAGGTCCACATTTTAGCAATATTTTCACTTCCCTCCAATACTGAGCTAAGCAAACTGAAATTTACCAGAATGTTAGCTA
This sequence comes from Pocillopora damicornis, assembly GCF_964200805.1. Taxonomy (NCBI): domain Eukaryota; kingdom Metazoa; phylum Cnidaria; class Anthozoa; order Scleractinia; family Pocilloporidae; genus Pocillopora; species Pocillopora damicornis. The sequence continues at coordinate 1,416,491 of NC_142671.1, forward strand.
TGTGAACATCGCTCTGACGAAGGGCTAACGCTCGAAACGTCAGCTCTTTTACTCTTTAGGGTGGCTAATTTACGTTTTCAACCCAGTTGTTAACACTAAATTACCTGCTATGTGAACATAGCCTTTTTTAGCCATTATTTTGACGCATTATTCTCTGATAAACCCTAACACCTTAATTAAGGCCAGGCAAGCAAAAGAAGTGAACCGAAACATTTTCTTACGACTCATATCATCTTGATTACGTAGGAAAATTCGACTTGATTCAGCTGAGCAAGAAATCATATTCAATATCAAAATCTCTTCTCTCCAGCAAGATCTCACTCTTGCTCTCGCGGTGACAACTCTTTAATTATTTTTTTTATCCCTAACAAAAATTAGCCTGTATTGCACAATTTAGTCTGTCAACGAAGATCCAACTGTCATATTCGATTGCACTACTATGAGGATGGCGACATGGCTGGAGAGGTTTGCCTCCTATTGTACAAAATTGTTATTATTGTTGTCATTACGTACTTAGGGGAAAAAGTTGCTCGTGAACCATACAGAAATACGATCCAGCACGTTTTAGCAAGCTAGGCAATCTCTTAATTTGCAACTTTAGTCAATACCGCTTTTGGGTGTCATTTTATTCAAGATTGCCCAACACCGACGTGATTAAGAAAACATAACTGATAAGAAAGTAAGTGACTAAGCATAGCCACCCCAGCTTGCTAAAGAAAATACACACTAAAATGATAAAATTTATCGTATGATCTGTCTGGCTCCGCTTGCGCAATCCCTTACAAAATCATAGTGAAAGCTGAAGTGTATAGGCAGAAAGGGTTGACGTCTGGCCCCAATGCACTCATACGACTTTGATGTAAAAAAAAAGAGTGATAGCAGTGAACTGAAAATGAGAATACAAGATATGATTTTTGATGAATTGCGAATTTAGACTCGAAAAAAGAAAGAAAAGATTTTGTTTCAATTATTATTTATTTTTTTTTGTTGTTGTTCTAGAATCGTCTTGCTATTTTCCCACGTGCGTCAGTCTATCGCGTCCTTTTGAAGTTGCAACAAAATTTTCGAAATTCTCAAAACTAAGTCAGTGGTCATATGATAAAATGCTTATCGGGCCAGATGGGAAAATATTTGGCCCTCGTTCATGACGGACAGACGTCGCTGAGCTGTTCGCGTGATATTTCAAGCACAAGAAGCTGTCTATAGGTTTGAATACAGTACTGTCACTATCATTGGAATGCTTGGTAAAATGACAAACATTCTGCGGAAAGTTAAACTAACATGCCTCGAAAGACTATACTTCCGAGGGATTGAGCATAAAACCCATATTGCAAAGCACTTTCTTTAGTACTTGCCCGTAGCACGAAGGACAGTCGAGGTAAGTGGCTTGCACACATTCAGCACAATCAACCCATTCAGCATCTGTTATACATGTACTTTTCACATTTATCACTATTTTCTTCTTCCGTTTCTACGCCTATGGTATAGAGTTTTAAGCATACATGTTTGTACATGTGATGACAAACTTCGCCAGAAATAAATTTACAATTATCCGACTGAGACCTGTTAGGCTGCTGAATATAAACAAGAGTCTCAAAGGGGCGATGACCTCAACGGCTAACGGTTAAAATTTTGGCCATTTTACTAAGAACGGTTTATTTCTTTCCTTGGGGTTAAAATAAAAATTCAATGATTGTAATCGAAACGAATCACTCACTTATATTAATAGAATAAAATCGCCTAACTGCCAGACTAAAACGATTCGACAGTGACTGGGTTGCCCAGGCAAGGTTCGTTTTCGCCCACTTCTATAAATAATCATGTGATCAACAGTTGCTCAACAATTAAATTCTAAACAGAGAAAGCTATTAATGTTATTTTAAGAATGAGATTTTTCCTATATTAAGCGAGCAATCTTCCTTTCAGGCTATTACAGCAACATTCACGGGTTCTTGCCAACGTGGTTAAAATGGGACTCAATTATTGTCCATATGACGCTTCTAAATCTTTTCTGGTGGTCCTTATAGTCATGAATGGTCTGCTGCATCTCCCTCAAGCCACCGGCAAAAATTGCAACCATAAACTGCCTAGTAAGTAGTGAAGGCACTTTTTGGTTTTTCTGAGGCAGGTTTTTTCTTCTTTATTATTTTTTATTTCGTTTTATTGTTACTTAGTTCAGAATGGCTGTTGCCAATTTTTTTCACGTGCCATAAGACTTGTTAATGGTTTTATCTTTCCCCCTCTTCCAGTAATACCTGATGTAGAGATTTCCACAAGTCCACCAATGCAGAAACTAGCTGTTGGTACAGCGGTAAACCTGACTTGTATGGCGCAGCCCAGGAGTATTGATGCAGGATATTACGATAGATGGACCGAGTACATTCAATGGTATGACCCACAAGGCAAGCCAGTTGGACATAAATGTGTGCAGGGTAGAACAATGGTGTTAAAACTTAGACGTACTTTAATGCTCAAAAACCTGACGGTAGAGAAACTCGGGAACTACACGTGTGAAGCAGGAAATCCATATCCTGCGCACTGCAGAAGAAAATCAGTCGAAATTGGTCCACAAGGTAAGCAATAGATTAGGAAAGTAATACAAGGACAACACTCAGGTGATGACTGGTAAATTAAATGAAAGTAGCGTAGAAATAAAAGGAAAAAAAAAACATTAGCATTGCATGAGGCTGTGTCATCAAGATCGCATTATCTAAATAGTTCTTCGTTTCGTTGGTGTAACTAATAGTCTCATGCCCCATTTTTTTTCAAATTGAATTTTTTTAGTATTGCAATATAATAAGAGGATAGCAAAAGGGTGAGGGGGAGGGGGTGTCCTGATCCCTTTTCACGTGCAATTTCCGCGTCATGTATATTTTAAAACGCATTTTACGCGTCACAAAAATAAATAGTAATCCTTCAAATCGTGAGATGAAAGAAGAAAATCACACGTTTCGTCTGTTCTTGCCCCCCGCTGGTTCATAAATACACATATCACGTTCGTCTTCTGTAAATTTGGCCTTAATTATACTTGGAGTTTAACCCGTTGCTATCCTCTAATGAAGCTACATAGAATTCCCTGAAAGAATGACCTGTGGGATATTTTAGCTCTTTTACTAAAAAAAACCAAAAACAATTTCGCTTATATTATAAGTCGTGTTACCGACTCCGTCTCTCCTTGGTCTTTGTCAGCCTGATATGAAATTTTACAATCACTGACCTTTTCTTAAAATAACAAGCTGTTGATATTGCATTAGCAAGCAAGACGCACCATTCTTTCATCACCCTCAGCGTTACATTTGCTTTCTGTATTTTTATTATCAGAGAAATAAACATTATCTGTTGTCATATTCTGTTCTTTAGGAAACCAAACCCGTTAAATCGTTAAAGATCTGAAGAGCCAAAGCGTTTTTATCAACCTTAATTTAACTCTGAACTACACTCCAACTACTCATCCTAAGCCAACCACCTTATGGATGAAATGTAGATTTCCACGATCCATTTTTTTTTGGGGGGGAGGGGAGAAGAGAAACGGGGGAAAGGGATTTCTGAACATGCCGTCGTTGTGGCAGTAATAATTCTCTCAATTTCTATTTTTCAAATTTCAATTTTATTCCCCAGACACCAAGCCCAATCAAAGCGTGAGAGATTTAGAAAACCAAATAACTCCTATCAGCTTTAGTCTGAATTTTATCTGCACCACCAGTGGTTATCACAACACGAGCAATTCACCGACGAAGGACAGCGACCCGTATTCTAAGCAATCCAACCGAATTGCCAAGCTTAAACTTTTAGTTCTAGACCACAAGTACCATTGCATTGGTGGAACCAGCGCGGGAGGAAACATGTTTGAGAGGCTCTCCAACACGTCAACCATCAGCTTAAAAGTTAATTTTTAGCATAGTATAATATATACGTCACTATGAATAATGCCAACGTATAATAGAAGCATGGAATTAAGTAGTTATATTTTAGACGATGCCATAGTCCAGTAAAAGTATTGAAGATCAGTGACTTTAAATGACGTAAACCTCTGTGAAAATACTGACACCTAGCTATTCACTGTTCTCACTCTTTTGTAAAATTGCTGACAAACAGTAATTTTTTAATCAAGTTGAGGAACTTTCCAGAAGTATTGATAAGACAATGGAGGCACCTGAAATGAAGAAGTTTTTTTTTCTTCTTTTTATTCACTGATATATTCTTTGCATAACAGTTAGAATAAAAATAGCAGCTTTGAAGCTTTAATTTTTTCCTTAAAAGTTGTGAAGGGGTCTCAATGGGATGATGGCTCTAACGACTACGGTTAAACCTTTGGCCATCTTACAGCTAATTTAACGGTCAATTAATTTCCTTTGTGGTTACCAGAATAAAATCGACAGTTGACGGTGAAATTTGACAATTTTTACACCTATAACGGCTATTATTTGTTTTTACTACTATTATCACTATTATTATTATTATCATCTTATTTCTTAATTTATTTTTCTTCCCATTTTACGGTTAATGGTTAGCCTACCACTCCCGTAATGTACGTTCAAAATTTGCAGTGGCTATTTACATCGACGAATTGCGACGCAATAGGATGTTTTTAAAACCGAAAATAAGAAGCGGGTAACGGTTAACGAAGAGGAGGGAGTCTGGGACCCAAAGTGCAATGGTTATCCTCATAATGTAAAAAGGTTCTGAGCACCAATTTTTACCAAGCGCTCTCCGAACATGGTCGTCAGTGCAATTATCGTGGACGATGATTAAAGCTTTTATTGATGGCATTTGAACTTGATCTTTGATCTAAGAAAATATGAATTTCAGGTGCGACAGACAGAATGTCCAAGAATCAATTGACTATACCAAAATAAAAAAACAAGCCTAGCCAGATTTTCAACGCGAAGCGCGCGCAGCATAGCCCCATAATTATACGAAATAGTAGTAACCCATCAAGCAAAAAATTTGGACTTCAGACCGTACGACCGACCTTACAAGGTGCTACTTTTAGCATGCGTGGCTAACCGTACCATGGGCACTACCTTAGCCATTACGTAATGGAAGGGCGAGGGAGAAGGTAAGCGGAGGCGCGATTGCGCGCGTAACTTGAATACCCCATTAGTGTGCGCCAGGAAATACCGGCAGATGACAATGAAGTGCGCATACTCGAGTGTCGAGCTTCAGTGTAGCGTACCGTGGGCACACGGCTAGGCATTGCACGAGGGCCTCAAGTCGGCTAGTGGATATGAAGCTGCGTAAGCAAATAATTTGCAACCCGCGTTTTGAGCGCGAAATCAAACTAGTGAGGTTGAAGTTGAATAGTAATTCTCAGTATTTTGCAATTTCTAATCAACTCGCAAAGCAACAATACCGGCAGAGTTAAAGCTTTGTCAACGGGAGGAGATTGTTATGATTCAAGTTTGTGGAGAGAGGGTTTTGAGTGGAAATAGAATGAAAAGAAAGAGACTGAGCGACCAAAGAAAACAAGAAGTAAAAGTTAAAATCACGTTTCGGTAAAACAATGACTTTGGCCTTCATCGCCTAAAAACCCTCGCGCCGGTTCATCGCTCGAAGAACATTTCAAAGTGTTCGTATTCTTCAAGGTATTTCTTGGCCTGTCGTTTGGAGTGTTTTTTACAGTCGTGGTGTTAATGGAAAAGAAGTTATCTTACAGATTTTATTTTTCCTAAAAAGCCTTCAAATGATAGCGAATGGCGAGCGCAAGTTTCTACCTTTTTCTCTCTTCGGTCAGCTATCGTAGGATTTACTCTGTTCATTTAAAAAAATCACGCCTTGTGGAAGAAGTGTTGTTTTAGCCTAAGAGCGAAGTGGTAGCCTTTCCCAAAATTGAAATAAATGAGATTGAGTCAGCGACGTCCATGTTAACTTAAGTCTGACTCGGTAATTTGATTTCGATAATATTGTCATGTGAGAACCCGTCAAATATCTGAGAATTAAATTATGGACCGCAAACGTGTGGTGCGAATAAACTCACGGGTAAAATGGAGTTAGTTCTACTGCCGAATGAGTGAACTTCATTGTTTAGTCATGGTACTTTTCAGCGCTATGTTTTCATGCTTTCTACTCGATTCGTACGAACTTAAGGAAATAATTTCAATTGTCTTACTAAACATGGAGCCATTCTCTCTTCTCTCAACATCGAGGCGTACTTACTGCTCGGGTTACGATGAACATTCTTGCGATACTTTTTTTTTTTCTTAATGCTTGAAACTGAAGAATCAATCTCTGAAATCGACAGTCATCACATTTTGCAAGAAGCGTCTGAGCTGTGATCGTGCAATCTTCTCTCTGTTACATTGGCAACAGGAGTGATTAGCAAATTAACAATACAGGCAAGAGGGGCTATTCCCACATAAATTCACCTCAATCCTGTTCGCTTGCTGTGGACATGACATTTCAAACATGGCGTATGTTTCCTCGACTAATTATTTTGTAATGGTGTTTACAAATTGTGGAAAACGGTTGGGTTGAAATATAATACAACTACTTGCCAGTAGGTAGTCAAATGAAAATTTTTTACATATCAATAAAATTTATTGTTGTGTTTTATGTTAGCATGTTGCAATAACTGTACCTTCCAATAAATTTGACTATTTGCAAACATGAGAAAATACCATCTAAAACTTTTCAACCCATTTAATATTGCCAATAACAACATCAACCCAACTTTAAAACTAAAGAGAAAACTTGATTGATGTTTGGAATTGATTGTTGTGATGTAAAAATGAAATCCAGGTATTATCTTAAGTTCTCCACAAATGTCTTCATGATCGAGTCTCTCTTCGTCATCAAGTTTTAATCATGACACTTTAGCTCTAGCTTGTCTTCTTTTAAACCAAACTTTTGCAGCGTAAGAAACATGTTAGACAAATTTCGTTAGCTAGAGTTGCTAGGATCATGGGCAGTTGGCTTAAAGAAACCCACATTATAAGTAGTTACAGCAGAGGTTACCGAATCAAATAACAGAAAGAATCTCAGAGAGACGCCGTGTATTTCCAGCCAGAGGACAATCATGAAACAATAATAGCCAAAACAGGAAAAGTTTTAAGAAATTACGGGTTCAAACATGAGTTGAAAATGACTTTTCCTTTTAATTTTTACGCGAAACAAAGGAGGTTGAAACGTTAGAGAAAAAATGATGGGGCAAGCAGTCATACCTGGCGACTTCAAGAGAAGATATAATAGAAGCCCATACGATTCTGACGTATTGATTTACTAATTCACTGTTATCACGTGTATACTCTCCAATCGACTGTTGATGTCTAAACTCGAAGTAGTTTAACGTCGTTTCTTTCAATTTTGGCTCATTTTCCCAAACCAAAATTACCAGTCACGCTCAAAAGAATGTAATTTCAACTGATGCTGACATTTTACCCTCCCTTCGAAGAAGAAAAGATTCTCTATCTTCGAAACTTTGCTCTTAACATCAGGAACTACAACGAAAAGTCCTTAGCTGCTTGAAGATACCGCTAACTAACGTGCTTTTTATCGCAAGTTGTGAGAACGTCGTCCCCAGGTTCCAGACTCCGCCAATTCTTCCCTTCCCTCCCCATCCCCTGGCCCTGGACTGGTCTCTTAGTCCCTTTGAAAAAATCTTCTTCAGCCAGTGCTGAAGAGTTTTATTACAGTTTTTATTGTAATGAGGGGCTAGAAAATAAACTAACAAGAGCTTCTCTTTTAGGCTTGGCTAAATCTATATATTATCATTATACACATCATCATTATTATTATTGTTATCACAGCCAAACAGCTATGAGAAAGCCCTTCCTGTTTAATTTCTTTTTACCTAAAGAGGGATGTGGTAAGTTGTTTTGGTTAATTTCTATTTAAGGTTACAGGGTGTTTCGCTGATAGTTTACGTCGAAACCAGTAATCTCTCTTATCGAGTTCCTGGTTTTGACAGTCGTATCTAGTTTACAGATCCCTCAAACTGAAATGCAGTTTTAGCCGCAAATAAGTTGTTTTATAAACTATGATATATATCATTTTAATTTTATCCGATTTTTTTGAATTTCTTATGTTAGAATTATGACTAAAGGGACTGGAAGGCTGTACACATAGCATTTACCTATGGTGGTGAGAAAGACGTAACGATCTAACTAGTCTCCTGCTTTTACTACAAACTTTACGTGCAACAGTATTTCTTGAAGTATTTTCCCTCTAAACTACAAAAAAAAAAAAATATCTATATATATATGTATTTCGTTTTAGCTTGATCTAATCATAAACCGAATAGGGCGCGACAATTCGAAATGGACGGTGTTTCTTTGGGCGAATTAACCGCATATTAAAACTGACCGCACAAATAAAACCTCTGCACAATTTGAAACCTGAAGGGCTGATCTTCAGAAACGTGTAGAGACTTTTCTATATTCGTATTTGTTGCTTTCCAATTTCTCTGTCAAGGTCGCTGATCAAATTCTACCGACACGCATAACGTCGGAGGCCATTGTGGGAGATCAATTTTGAAAAGTGAAATTCCCCCACACAGTATTTCAGGTTGGTATCTTGGGAGGCATCGGACTAAATTTCAAGGCAATGTGTATTTTGCACATACTCTATTAATTCATTCAAATAAGGTGCATTCGCTTTAAAACGCAGTGGCTCTTTTTCGCCTACAAAGGTCCCAACAATTCGCGACCAGCAGGGTCTCGGGAAAAAGACAGCAAAAACAGATTTAGCGGGCAGCTATCTAACAGTTACTCATGACAGACCTTTGGTTTAGTTCTGCTGAACGGCAATTTTGATTTCAACTCTTTTATTTGAGCTACAAAGCGGCTTAAGAACGTCTTGGCAAAACCTAATGGTTGCTGATCGAGTGCAAGCAGCGAAGGTTGCTTAACTTTCCCCCTCAAACTTCTGTTACTAACAGAATTGGCTCAGCGGCAACTAAACAAGTGGTAATCCACAGATTCCAGGTTTGCGTCGTATAACAGGAGAAAAGTGTTGCTGTCACAAAGGCTTTACAAGACAGGTTAAGATGACCATCTCTTGTTCATTTAAAATAGCTCTAGAGATAATAATCATAAGAAACCTGGAATATATTTCTTTATTTTTTGGCAGTTTTCATCCTTTGTTTTTTTACCCTATATATGCATACTTATTCGTCCCCATTTTTTTGCTCTTTCAAGCTTTGCCGAATAGCTCTTTGTAACAGCGAGAAGGGTACGCTAGATCTCCAACTGTTCAATCATTTATGCGTAAGACAGCCGAAAGAACTTCAGGTTTGCTGCAAGACTAGACCAACTTCTCATTGAATGAAAATTGGATGGCACAAACAAGAGAATATCTTCTGTAAAGGTATTCTTAGATTGGTTACTTGTTAAAATACTTTGGTAAAAGCTGATGAACTTTTTCATCAGAAATTCACTATTTAAAATTTTAATCAGTAAAAATTTATCCAGTTACTTTCCATGAAATACAAGATAGGATTCACTGAAATGTCTTTGAGTGAGTTTACCAATCATTCATATTTCAATTGGTTTTTTTTTCTTCAACAGGGAAGAGGAATATTTGGGAATTTTGAGAAGAGTAAACTTAATCCTATTCCAAATAAAAATGATGATTCAGGGGTAAGTTGTAAACAATGGCAAATATTGATTAACCTTTTACTTCCAAAAGTGATCAACATGAAACTTCTCCCTGTAATATCCTTACATTATCCAGCAAACAGGTAATGAGAATATTCAAGCTCATCAGGTAGAAGTTGTCATCATGATCTAAATCCAATTTCTGATAACTAGTTTACAGGGAAATGTGTAGCCGCTAGAGGGGAGAATTAACAGTCAAATCTTGGAAACTAAAGGGTTAATGGTTTTAACCCAGGAGTAACAGTTGATCATGTATTCTTACTGTCGTTTAGAGTAGTCCTGGAAAAAAAATAATGTTGTTGATGATGGAAATTGATCAAAAGTTTTTAAAATGTAAGAGATAAGTTGGTCAAGTTGTTATCTTGATCTGAGACCAAATTCTACTTCTTCAATACCTAAGAACTGTGTTGAGCGGTCAAAGAATCAGTGGTGTCCATGCAATTGACCCTGATGGTGAAAGTGTCTTTCAGGCATACTGTGACCTAACAACAGCCGCTAGGAGAGGGACTGTGTTCCAGAAGAGACTCAATGGCTCCGTGGATTTTAACTGCACCTGTAATGACCACAAAAATGGCTTCGGTGATTTTCTAATTAGTGAATTTTGGCTTGGACTGGACAATATTCACGGTCTGACGCGAAATGATCCATTCTTATGGCCGGCAGGGAATTTTGCTCGTATTTCTTTATGTTTCTGTTATTTTTATTTCTTTACCTTGCAAGTTTATAGTCTTTTATTTGCAATTTAACTTAGTTTTTTTTCTAGTCTCATGTAGCTCCATATACTATATCATTTTAAGCACTTTTATATGGTTGTAAGTTTATAGACCTTATTCGCAATTTAATCTAGTTTTTATAAGTTTAATAGTTCTATAATTTTATGCAGTTCCATAATATTACATCATTTTAAACACTTTTGTAAAGCTTTTAGGTAATGTTTGAAAAACGAGCAGGAGTGTTTTATCGGCTACGCCTCGTGGTTTTTGACCCGATAAAACACGTGCTGCGAGTTTTTTGAACGGCTTCAAAAACATTCTTGGAAAAGCGCGTGTCAAGAGAGTTCATAACAATTATGCTTTTGTGAACGTTAGAAATTAGCATACGAGAAAAAAATTCGAAGTTTCAGATGATGTATTGTCTAATATGCCTTTACCAGATTACTGTACTAATGGAATAGAGAATTTTTCCAGATGTGTATTTCACAACTGTACTATTAATTTGGTGCAAAAGTAAATTTACTGTGTGAAATTTGTTGAAAGAACATTAAATATGTTCCCACCATTTGTTGTGTCAGTTTCTGTGTTGATAATTAATTAATATTCATAAGTCACGTGCAGTGTCTTTATATCTGATAAAACACCGCATACTAATAAGGATGAGGTTTATCGATATAAAGTCACTGCACGTGATGTATTATCTACTATTTGATAGGTTAATGGGCTTATGAATTATTAATGAGTTTTTGAAGTTTATTTAATTCTCTTTTCTTTCGTGACTGACCTGTTAAACTAGCTTTATATAGGTAAGTGTCAGCCACGTTAATAAAAAATGTGCGCTATTTCGATCAAGCTGTCAATCAATACGAGATACTTGGCGCGTGTCCATCTTTGATTTCTGACTGTCATTGACGTGTAATCTAAATATCCTATCATCGCATGTTTTAAAGGGTCTCGCTCGAAATAATTATCTTGAAATTTTTGTATTAGTCACGCAATCTCCGACACATTCTTCTTTAGCCCCCCCCCCCCCCCCCCCCCACTCGAAAACTTGCTGCGCGGTCCCTGAAAACTCAAAGAAAGTTAAACAAAATATTGCTTGATTTGAAAAAAAGCTGGTAAGATTAGTGACTCTACGTACAAAATGTTATACAGTAGTGATGGCTTTAGTCCACGTTTTTATGGCTTACGTAAATTCACAAACCGGGAATTCCTTTCAGACCCATTGTCTCTTTTGTTCATTCTCCGACTTATGTCATTTATGGTTATCTTGCGAGAATTTTGTCGCCTGTTGTTAGGGATACTGATTACACTGTCAAAACCACGCAATTTGCATATAGCGGCAACTACTATCAACAAGTTTTTGGTACAGCGATGGGTTCGCCCATCTCTGCTGTCGTTGCCAACATGGTAATGGAAGACGTGGAACAAATGGCCTTAGCCACTTCACCAGTTAAACCCTTTTTCTGGAAACGATATGTCAATGATTTTATTTCTGCGGTATCCGGCGGAGTGCCTCCTATCGCATTTAAGTTCAGTAGAGCCGTCTATCCAATTCACCCTTAAGCGTGAAAAGGATAGACATTTGTCCTTTCTTTATTAAAATGTGTCAAGAGGGATTAAGGGTAATTTAGAGACAAGTGTCTACCGTAAACCTACCCATACCGACAAATACTTCGCTTTCGATTTTCACCACCCTATTTGCCATAAAAAGTCTGTAGCCAAAACTTTACTCAGGAGGGCTGACTGTCTACAATCTTCACTCGATTCGAAGGCTGAGGAGAGGAATTATGTTTCTAATGTCCTGAAGGCAAATGGCTATAAAAAAACCTTTCTCCGTAACTGCCAAAAACCAGTTACAACTAGTAGCACTCCTGATGAAAGGGAACCAGCGACTTATTTTGCTGTTACTCCTTACATTCAGGGTGTTACGGAACCCACCAAGAGAATTTTGAATAGCCACAACATTAAAGTTGCTCAAAAACCTTTTCAGACTTTGGGGTATATTTTCGCCAAACCTAACGATCCTGTCACGAAAGAACAACGAACCGACGCCACTTATTCTATTCCTTGCAATGACTGTGACAACGAATACATCGGACAGACCAAACGTCAGTTTGGTACACCGTTTGAAAGACCATCAAAAAGCGGTTTTCTTTTGCAAAAAGGAAAGTTCAGCTTTATCGGAGCAAACCTGCCTAACTAACCATACTGTTGGATGGGATAATTCTAAAATTATCACAACTAATCGGTGTTACCACCAGCGTCTTTGTTTGGAAGCTTGGTATATTAACTCCGCTCACGCTCCTTGAAATCGTGACGATGGCGGCTTACTTCCTGACACCTATTTACACCTTGTCAGAAAAAAGGCAGCTTATTAGTTATCATATAAAAGGATCTCTTGAAAGTGAAATGTGATCATCGCAGTAAATTTTCCAATTTAAGCAATTGGATAGAAGAAGCCTGAAAAAAAAAATCAGGGCTTCAACGGGATTCGAACCCGTGACCTCCGCGATACCGGTGCGATGCTCTACCAACTGAGCTATGAAGCCACACATTGGGAGCGAGGTCAATTTATTGAGTTCATATCTTCCCGTGCAGTGAAATGATGTGAAGTTTTATATGAAATAATTCATATTTGTACTGCGGTTGTAGATGAAAGTGAAATGTGATCATCGCAGTAAATTTTCCAATTTAAGCAATTGGATAGAAGAAGCCTGAAAAAAAAAATCAGGGCTTCAACGGGATTCGAACCCGTGACCTCCGCGATACCGGTGCGATGCTCTACCAACTGAGCTATGAAGCCACACATTGGGAGCGAGGTCAATTTATTGAGTTCATATCTTCCCGTGCAGTGAAATGATGTGAAGTTTTATATGAAATAATTCATATTTGTACTGCGGTTGTAGATGAAAGTGAAATGTGATCATCGCAGTAAATTTTCCAATTTAAGCAATTGGATAGAAGAAGCCTGAAAAAAATCAGGGCTTCAACGGGATTCGAACCCGTGACCTCCGCGATACCGGTGCGATGCTCTACCAACTGAGCTATGAAGCCACAAACTTCACATCATTTCACTGCACGGGAAGATATGAACTCAATAAATTGACCTCGCTCCCAATGTGTGGCTTCATAGCTCAGTTGGTAGAGCATCGCACCGGTATCGCGGAGGTCACGGGTTCGAATCCCGTTGAAGCCCTGATTTTTTTTTTCAGGCTTCTTCTATCCAATTGCTTAAATTGGAAAATTTACTGCGATGATCACATTTCACTTTCATCTACAACCGCAGTACAAATATGAATTATTTCATATAAAACTTCACATCATTTCACTGCACGGGAAGATATGAACTCAATAAATTGACCTCGCTCCCAATGTGTGGCTTCATAGCTCAGTTGGTAGAGCATCGCACCGGTATCGCGGAAGTCACGGGTTCGAATCCCGTTGAAGCCCTGATTTTTTTCAGGCTTCTTCTATCCAATTGCTTAAATTGGAAAATTTACTGCGATGATCACATTTCACTTTCATCTACAACCGCAGTACAAATATGAATTATTTCATATAAAACTTCACAAAGGATCTCTTGTTGCAGCGTTGGGTCTATGAATTGTAACTTTTTCGGTTACATTCATTAAATCTGTAAACCAGAGTAGCATCAAACCATGTCTCATGTTGAAAGTGGTGAACTCTGTCGAGGGCAAATTGTCAATTTCGATTTCTCTCTCGAGGAGGTTAACCTTTGTACAACCTAGAAACCGATTGTTTTTAAGGACAGGAAGCAGCTGTAGACAGACTAAACGAATCCCCCAAGTGTTATTCTCAAGTGTTAACCCCTCACTCATCGGCTCTACGTGTGTTTGTTCTTTTCAGGAGACAGTGCTTCCGGTTTTTCAATAAACTCCTTTGATTGGTTACCTGCTTATTTCCAAAAATGCAGTGACGCGCAACTAATCAGGGGGTGTTTCGCTTTTACTCAGCCTCTTCGGGCATGCGTCTTTTAGTCCTTCCCCGCCCCCTACCCCCGCCTTTCACTGTAACTCCAAATCAAACATGGTCGGTTGAATGAACGATCACGAGCTTTTTAACGATTACTCGCCCTTACAAGACGCCCGCACTGCATCCTATGTTGCCGTGATTTCCGTCTAATATACTTGCACACTTGCTGAATTCGATCATATGAGGTCAGATGAGGACGAACAATCTTCCGCTGTTTTTATACGCGAAAAGATTCAATATAAGGCAGCACGAAGATGAGTAACATTAGCCATCGTTAGATAACTTTTTCATGTAATGGGAAATTGTCCTCAAGTATAAATCAGTCATTTTAATCAGGGCAAGAGACAAAACACCAATTCCTCTCATTACTTCCGTGAATACAGGTCAGAAAGTAAGCATTCCTTTGCAGAGATTCCTGCACATCTAATATATAAGAACATCAACAATCTGAAGGGAAAGGCACTATTTACCAGTATTTTATTTCATTACCAAGCTCAAAATGAAACACTAATTTGATAGCGTCCAAAGGACATTGTTCGACGTCACAATCCTCTCGAATAAGCTGTTAAACATGCTTAAGAATTGGGATATTTGATTGTGTTGTTTCGAGCGTGTCGTGAACTTCTACTACCTTTAGAATGAACAGAATTAAACATATAGATTTCACATTAATCTTTGATCTGCTTAAGTCTTCTTAAATTTAAAACAGACAGACGGATAGACAGACAAACAAAACAAAAGCTATATTGACCTTTTCCCTGGATTATCTTCATCTTTTACGACTCCATAATAAGCTGTTTGCAAAAAATAAAGAAAAAACGGTCCAATTCAAATGATTTTGGGAGTTTTCAAAGCTCGATAGATTTAAATTTCCGCTCGCGTTCGGATCATAGCCTGCCCGCGTTTTCACTACAATCGTGAACAAAGCAGATTGACGAACAATACGACAGAAACAGGAAATCGAATAAAATTGGGAGTAACTAATGACAAATCTGTCTGCGCTGAATATTCATTGTCTGGAATTGAGGACAAGAGTTTTACGAACCGGCCGAACTTTAGCAATCTTACAAGTAAGTCATCTGTTTCTTTATGCACATTTTCATTATCGTCAATTATCGATTTGATTTTATCACCTTTACACGTAGTCTAAAATTATCATGGCTCTACTGGTGCCTTTTTTCTTTGATGCACAATAAGTGTCTCTTAAGGGACTATAATCAATGTGAGGCCAGCATGTAGATGCTCCTGTTGCACAGATTAACTCATTTAACATCCTTTTTCACTGTAACTCAGTTAATGCTTGGTGCCGGAGCAAAAGGAACGTGACCAAAGGGTTTAAATGAAAATCGTACTGGAAGTCGTACCTCTCCATGGTTCTTCAGCAAACTTGTTTAATGAAGGTTCAATGAGTTCGTTAAGATTATATTAAATAATTTATTTAACTACTGCTTTGGCTCCTTGAATAAAGACAGAACTTTCTGGGAGGTATTACTGACGCCGCTGCTCCCACCGTGTTGTAAATGTTTCCACGCAAAAATTGATTGCCTAGATTTATTATGAATTTAATTGTGTATTGAGTGAGTTCTAATTTCGTTACAGTTAAAATACAGAGTCAACGTTATAATTAGAAGTGGCATGTAATTGGGAGCGGCATAGTTCTGCGAGCAGTGATGTACGAAATTAGGTATTTGCAGGGCGTTAAGCGCGCAGGATCTTAGCAGCGTGATGGTCAAGAAAAGCCATGTTTATCACAGGCGACCCAAGCTCCAGCTGTGAGATGATCATCTTGCGCAATAACAGTCATGGCGGAATTATAAGAGTTTATATGGGCATATTTACGACCGCCCTCAGGAATAAAAAAAATAAGTCAAGTTCTCAAAAAATACCCCACCTTACTTCCACATTGTATCATTTGTTATCTGACCGCTTACTTTGATGAAAAGAGCCCATTTTAGCGAGTTGTTCATTTCGAGGTTTTCAACGTACATAAGGGCTTTTCTTATGAACGTTGAAAACCTCAAAATGGACAACTCGCTAAAATGCGTCCTTTTCATCAAAGTAAGCGGTCAGATAACAAGCGTTACGCTGTAGAAGTAAGGTGAGGTAAATTTTTTGAGAATTTGACGTATTATTTTATTCCTTAGGGCGGCCGTAAATATTCCCGTACAAACTCTTGTAATTCCGCCATGACTGTTATTGCGCAAGATGATCATCGTCACAGCTGGAGCTTGGGCCGCCTGTGTGTTTATCAGGAAATTAGTGCCCACAATTCGTTGAAGAACGTGAGTGAATCTTGAATCCCACACGAAATTACGTATCTGGGTGTGGATTTCTTCAGCTAATAAATGTAACATTTTTGTAACCCTAGTATTAGATTGTAAAAGAGTACATAGATCGCAGAACGGAACGTGTGATGCTGAATTGTCGTCAATAAAGCCTGAATCAAGAGAAAGTACAGAGTCCAAGATTACTGAACCAGCGTGTGCGGAATTCTCAGCAACGCAAGTGGGAAATTCTGCAAAACACAGCAAACTCTGAATTGAAAATATAATCTAAAAATATAACAATAATAATAATTATTATAATAATAATAGAGATGATATTTTTGGGCTAATTTTGGACGTGACAGCGACAAAACCGGATTTTCTGCTTCTTGGTTTTGTTTGGGCAAACGATTAGTCCTGTCAAACTCTGAGCAGGACTGCAATGTAGTATTTAAATTCCTTTTATTTTATTTCATTTTATGCCTATCTTAGTATCTAGTTGTTTTTTTGTGGTTTCTGGTTCAGTTTCTACACTATGTTTTCACTGAACGTGTTTTCGATGATCTGACATGTAGCATCAGTAGTTCATGTTACCTTCAGCAACATGCAATGTTTTACTCACTTGACCATAAGATCTTATTAGCGTTCGTTTCATTGTTTTATTTGTTTTTTTGAGGATAAACTCTGTTGTCACTTGTAGCCATTTTAGTATTTAATTTGCAACTTTTTTGATGTAATGATTGGAATGTTACTTGTGTGTTACAAATAAGCACAGTTACTTGCTTCCAATTTTCATTTTTCCGTCAACAACAAGAGGGTTTCCGTAGGGTGATGGCTTTTACTCGCGTTGTGACAGCTGTCAAAATTTTTTCCGTTTACTGAATGGAAAATTAGTGAGGTAACGATTGCATTTTTTTCTCGATTACCACTTAGATCTTGGCATACGGTTTGAAGTTTTGCGGTTCAAGTTTGAAAGTATAGAGTGCTGTTTCGCGGTGAGTGATTTGCGATAAAGTTTTTTACATACTTTTAGAATCTAAAGTCACGCCTTATTTTTTTAAAAATTCTGCTTCTCGGTAGTATTTGGAATCCCTTTTAGACATTTATGTTTTGATGAATAACAACAGAGTAAAAAGATATGCGTTTTTTTCTATATTTTTGTTAAGAAATGATATATTTTTCCCTAAAAACTCCATGATTATTCCTGATATCTTTACATGTTCCCTATTGTATTGTAAACAAGGCAAGTCCGTGCACGCTTAATTTTATCAAATCTCAAATCGCTCGGAAAATGAACAAGACGTTTTTTCAGCTGCTTGCCGCAATAAGGCAGATAAAGTAAGGCAAATTTTATTTAAAACCAAATTATCGTAAGACACAGTGATGACGTGAATTGTATTTTAGAAGCAAACGGATATGGTTCCAGTTCCGCTTCAACCGCATTTTATCTGACTTTGCTTGCTTTGCTTTGCTTCCCTAAAAACTCCATTATTATTCCTGATATCTTTACATGTGCCCTATTGTATTGTAAACAAGGCAAGTCCGTGTACGCTTAACTTATCAAATCTCAAATCGCACGGAAAAATGAACAAGAGTTTTGTCAGCTGCTTGCCGCAATAAGGCAGATAAAGTAAGGCAAATTTTATTTAAAACCAAATTATCGTAAGACACAATGATGACGTGATTAGAAGCAAACGGATATGGTTCCAGTTCCGCTTCAACCACATTTTGTCTGACTTTGCTTAAACTCGTCGAAAAAAAAATTCCGCTATAGTTAGAGCGGCTTTTCAGTAGCTTATCGTTCAAGGTGTTAAGGTCAAAAGCGTAAATACTGGGTAAGTTTTCATGTCTTTTCGCTTTGTACTCTAATAACTATTGTGTTCTCTGCGAAGAAGAATTTTTGTCTTCTTCTTACGCTTGACGGTCATGTAGTTATGCAACTTTCTTCTGAAAGGATCCGCATTGAAGATGATGAAATGGTTTCGCTCCTTTATTTGAGTGGTAGCTACTCCTAGCTACTTATGCGTTGCTTTTTAAATTTTCAGATTTAGATAATCAGATTTATTTTCGACAGAGACATTTCTTCTAAATTATGACTAAAACGATTTTAATTTGTGTGATAAATCGTTGATGACACCGTAATCAAATATGCAAGATAAGGATAAACTAAGTTAAGATAAAGCTCACCGAACGATGGTAAAGGTGGGCTGGCACCACGACACACTAACCTATCCAATTAACTTTCCATATTAGAGACAGCATGAAAGGGTTAAGGTAGAGCATTAGAGAGCTCTACAATAATTCCGTCATTGTCATACAAAAGAGGTAGAGTATTTTCGGTGGTTTGATGTTTGCGAAGGGAATAATCAGAGAGTACCTTGTGCTTGATTGAGTTGTTTTAAAATTTTAGAAAAAGCAGGAAGTACAGAGACAGATCTATAGTATTAAAGATAGTAGCGATGGAACACACAAAACGGGGTAAATGTAATCAGCCAGGCCGAGGCCAGAATTGGCAAAAAAATTACAAAACTGCTAAACAATATGGCTTGGATTCAAAGGTTGGTTTGGATGGTAATCTTTTACATCACGTTTTGCTTTGAGAACCTCGTTGAGTGATTTGTATGAGAGTTTTAAGACCATTTATTGAGACAAAGACAAGTGAAAAAGCTTTCCACTTTTGTTCAAATAACCCGCTATGGTATGTAAAGCAGACACGTCATTTTTTAATTATAACCCTTCCGCCAACTTGCCACTTGAAAACGATCATTGCCTTTCATTGAATACCAACGTATCCGTTTCTGTTTCTTATCTGTCTGGGATGCTCATATTTTGAACGGTGTAGTCATTCACAAACTCACTTTGGCTATAGTTATTTATTTATTTAATTAGTTTGGTCAGTCTAATTGCGTTGCGTTCCAATACTTACTGCTTGTATGCAAATAATATTTTTGTTCGTCTTTTGGTAATTTCAAGTAATTTATCTCCGTCTGGATTTTCATTTTTAAAATTTTTTATTCATTTATCTACTAGTAGTAATCGGAGATTAGGGAAGTGCGTTCGGCATTTCAAAGGGGAAATATTGTTTTTTGGTTATTGGGATAGATGAATATGCCTATGGTATGTTGTCAAATAAAGGGTTATGGCGTATTGTGAAACCTGTATTCTCTGTATACTCTGTGTACGAAAAGGTTTTAAAGGCTAGTTATATCGTATGGTTTTTGAGGAGGCAGTCGTCGCAGCACGAAATTGTGACGTCATTCAAAATGGCGCTGAAAAGATGAACGGCCGGCCGATCGAACGAAAAAACACGGGTCAGCTTTCGTTTGCGTGCACAGGACACCTACGCGATCACAGGTAGCCCAGGAGATTAGGAAGCGTTCTTCCTTCGTCGAACGCAATTAGATATACTGCATTCCTCAAGAACTCCAACCACAAGTTTCCCGAAAAAAATTCCCGAGAAAAGCGAATTTCAAAAAAAATAATGATATATTCAACTATGAAGCAAATCTTGACGCAAATCGCAATGATGATCTCAACTTTGCTTCAAAGTACTTTGTAATAATTGAGCACGGTCACGATTATCCTCGAATATCACTTTATATATGTTCTTGCGTGAGCGATATCGCCGCGGCCGAAGTATCGGCGATACTTCGGAATAACAGAGCAATTTTATTTTGTTAACTGTTTGAGTAATGTGTCCCTTTCTTCTTTAAAGCTTCCTGACTGATGCCTGAAAAGTCATATTTGCAAGAGGGAAACATCAAATGCCCAATCTTTAAAATAATTCTGAGTTGCAAGATTCGAGAAATATTGCAATTTGCTGCAGAATGTTATTCCAAAGTACACACCTCATATTACAAAATACGTAGCTCGCATTTATGACAAAGTGCTGCGATACCTATTATGAAATACGTACGTTATTACAAAGTGCCGCAACCGTTTTTTCAAAATGTGTTGGTTATAACAAAATGCGTCGTTATTTCAACATTCCGCAAAACACTTCCGAGCTGGTTGCACCCTTTCGTGATTTCATGTCTCCTAACCTCCCTGTGCATTGAGCTTGGGCCGCCTTTTTTTGTCTGATATTGTCGCAAGCAGACCACACTATGTGTTAGTGGTAGATAATGCTTTGCATTCCTTTGGTAGCCGAATTTGGCACTTTTTGAAAAAGCTATGATCATCATTTCAGGATCGATTTTCTCGGAAAATATTGGATGGATGACACTCAAATTTGGCGAAGAGATAGAGCAACGTGTTATCGATCAACAACCGTCGCTAGTTAGGATAGATTTTCTGTAGTTTGGTGTTAATTCTGGTTTGGAGTGGAGAAGGTTGCGGCCGGCGACCGCCAAGTTGCAAGACTTGTCTCCCTTTCTTATCTCGTAAAGGCCTCTGGCCAAGGTAATTTCGTAAAAAGACGCTTCAAACCGCCCATGAAAGCTAAAAAATAACATAAACGCGTCGATTAACATTTCATCTAACTTTATCGAGAAATTCATGCCGGGATAGTGTGGTCTGCTTGTGATATTATCAGCAGTTCCTTGAATATTTTTCTTAGCAATGGTCGTTGCTGTATTAAATGCCACTTGCTCTTAAGGATTTCTTTGAGGTTTGAAATTGCTGAATAGAATTGTGTTGTAACAAAGTGCAGGATTCGGTTGCCTTTCTTTGGTCCCAGTGCGTGACACCTTGTGGAGAATGTGTACTGGTATATCTCTGTTGGTTTGAAGTGGGTCCTCATGTCGAGAACTGACTCCCTGCTGAATCTTTTACCCTCGTAAATGGTGCTGTTTACGAATATAGCTTCTGAAACAGATATTTCAGCCATGAAATGGGATTATTGGGTGGTGTTTATTTGTTTGTTCAATAAACTGGTTGACGACGTGTCTGTTTGTATGCGAGAGAGAGCTAATGACGTCGATGTAGCGTTTTCAAACGAACGGTATTGTTAGCGCCTTTATCTAGGATTTTTTTATTTCGACTTCAGCTATGAAGATATTTCCATATGCGATCGTTTGAAGAAATTTATCCATGTATGTAACGTAACAGTATAGCTTTTCTGTTAGTCCTTCCGTACGCTGAGTTTTGTGTCTCACTCATGAAGACCGCATACACACCAGGAAACAACCGCTATTTAGGCCGGCTAACTATGCGTTTAGCAAGCCTTTACCTCTCTCCTTAAAGATAGTAAATCATCATTGTCGTAGAGGCTATATTGCTTATTATTGAATATTATTGCATAAGCAATAATATTCTAAGCCTTTGTTTATTAGGTTTGCCTTAACAAATCAATGGACTAAAACAACATTTCCTGCGGAGGAAAGCGCATTAAAACTTTGGCCAATTAAAGCTCTCTATATTACGTTTCGCCTTAAATGTTACAGATCTATCGTGATCTACAATCTGGAAGTAAATTCCCCCGAGGACAAAAGGTGTTCAGCGTAGTGCCATCTTCTTGGTTAACCGATGGATAGTGAGTTAAAACGTAGGAGGTGAGATACACAACGACCAAAATATTTCCATCCCAAAAATCCAGTTGTTGTATACGACAGCTTACAGTAAAGTACTCAAATATTGATCTTCTAATTTAATGATAGGAGTGAATTTCCATTTCAGCGAAATATAGACCTTGCCATGAGCTCCAAAGGCTATCTATCCATCGGTACTAAGAGTGTTCATGGAGGAGTCCATAAAATTCTAGAAAAAAATTAATTTTCAAATCAGCACTCTTAATCTCCACGGTATCAACAAACGCTTTTCACTAATACTATAGCTTGATTTTTTTCTGTATATAAACCACACGCAACCTACAATTCCTCTATTCACTCTTATGAAGAAGTTAAAAAAAACTCTTTGACCAATTTTCATGATCAGCTCAGTTGACAAAACCAAATTATTCGGCTGCTGATCACTTTGTTTTGAAAAAGAAAAAAGACATGATTTCTACCCTTCTCGTAGGCATAGGCCTAAGAATTAATCATTACACTTGATTAGAAATGGAATTGTCGACTTGTCAGTCTATGAATTGAAGTTTAATTTTGCCAAATCTCTCATTGTTCACAATTTCAATCTTCAAACATAACTGCGATGTTATTCTCCTCTGAGGATACTTTTCAGAGTTTCGTATGATTGGTGTTGAATCTTACATGTCTCAAATAGGACGCGTCGAAAACTTTGCCTCGTCATTCGCCCGCTCGGGCGGTTTCTCTCTCCGTCCATAATGTACGCAGTGTACTCGCTGTGTTGCTAGATTAAACCACATAAATAAATGAGTAACGTATTTTAGTTGAAATACAAACTGGTGGATGAAGAAACACGGCTTTTTGTGTGCCATTAGCGCGGCTGCCCACTGCTCAGCTGAAGGTGATCACTCATCTCGAAGACATATGTGGCTTGGCATCCCATAGGAGGCAGTAGCCACAACAACTTGGTAATTTGCAAAAAGAAGCAAAACCACAAGGCACGATTCACAAACAGCTGCTATCCACCTGGTCAGTGCCTTCTTTTGTAGCTCTTAATGGTTAATTTTCAATTAAAAGGAGTTTTGGAAGGACGCACAGAACAGGATAGGTGCTCAGTAAATAGTTCGGAAACTGGTGAGTTATGAAGTATTTATGATTTCAGATACCTGAAAAGTAGGTGACGAGAGTCTTTGATGCCGCTCGACATGCGTGGTACGCTCAACAGTTCGTTCACCATGAACCATACACCAACGAAACTAAACAGGATTTTTGGCTTCCATTGTCAAATCCTTAGCTCATTTGGAGACAATTTCCGAAAGTCACGGTTACTCTTTAAACTTTTCTAATACTGGTATCAGAATGAACGCTGGGACTGGACAATCCTGTACCTCTTAATAGAAAGAAAAATTGATAGCTATTTTCTAAGGGTTTCCTCAGAAATAAACATTCAAGATACCAATCGTAGAATTTGCTCGGAGTCAATATGCAAATTTGTCGGGGTTACTAGAAAATAGTGTGCTATCACAAGTTCTCAGTAAAAAAAATGCAAAATAGTTTGACCGTTCAGAACCAAAAAACGAACGGATTTCTTGAATTTAGGAGACCCAAGCGATAGGTTCACTATGCTGGAATAATTGTTCATATGACTCCAAGGTAATAAAATCGTGTAGGGTTGTTTTGAAAATTCTGAAAGTCGAATAATTTAAAGACAAAATATTCGATTGAACAATCCCTTTAGGACATATCATTACTTAAATTGCTTATGATACGAAATCTTTTTTTCGCGTATTAATTTAGCTTATGTTCATTGAAAAATTTCCAATCAATCTTCAGCAAGCTCTACCGAGAGTTTTGATACATCGCACTTAAGTAGTAAAGAAGAAATGGAAATTGCGAGTAACGCTTCAGCCCGTCGAAGGAGAACTGAGTGTATCAAACGATGATTTCGATGAAGACTGACGAAGGCGGTTTCTCGCCTGCAGTGTTCGGGTCAAGATTAGCACAAAAAAAACTCCTGTTACTGAATGTTTAGTTCGTTGCGTTTGCCTTTTGTTTTCTGGGTCGAGATCGATGTTAAGAATGGGTAGCTATATTCATTTCTGTTGCCATAACATATTATTCCTTCGCACTAAGTGCGGCGAAGGTTCGCCTTGATCAGTGCATTAGAGTTTCATTGCTGAAGACTAATCCTCTAAGTAAACCGATAGCTAACGTTTGAAGGCAGCATCGAAAGAATCAGCAGTATCACGAGGCACAATGATTTTTCACTGAGAAGTCATCGGATAGTATCGCTGCAAGTTGCTCCTTTCTTTAAAGATGCAAAGACAGAGGATATCGTCGTCGAGCCGATCAAAGAGAAAATGATGGAGTTTATAGTCACCTGAATTAAGTTTACCTCAAAAAGGGATTTCAAAAACTTTGGTTTAAGGGTAGCATTGCTAAATGACGCATTTCGTTACTAGCAAATAACTAACATCATGGTCAGTGTTGTACACATTTATTTCGTGTGCATCGCGCAACACTTGGATTCGCGATCCATCTAATTCAATAATATTTGTGTTTCACAATTTATCTCGTTGCAGTGCTGTTATCACGATGGCATTGCGATTGTATGTATTTTTTCCTTAAAGTAAGATGAAAAATACAATTGGTAGGATTTTCATACGATAGGAAGAGCGCAAATGTTTTCATGTGGTAAGATATAGAGTGAGTACATCTCATGCGCGTGAAATAAATGGAGAATAATAAATGGCGCGTTGGAATGGAATTTCTCTTCGAGTGTCTGACACGATAGCTCACGAATGAGCGCGGTGAACGAGTGTGATGTCGAACTGAACACGAGAAGAGAAATTCTATATGTACAAGCAACCATGCATTATTTTGTTTGACGTATAAACACAAATAACCTGTCACTGACAAGAAAAGCCGACTTTATAAAAGAATGAAAATAAAAGGATCGACAATCCCTAAATAAATATTTTAAAGTGCGTTGGCGCTAATTTTCTAGAAGAAAAAATTCGTCGAATCACTACAAAAACAAACAATTGGCGCGATATTCAATGTAAAAAATTCTCGGTTATTGACTTTGTCCTTACCGACAGAAGAAATCTTTCAGGTACGCAGCCAAAAGCGGCCTGTGGCAAATTTTCCGGTTGACGATTTTCGTTCGTTTTTCGCGAGAAATGCCATTACCAAAGTCATTAGATACGTAACTTTTCGTTTTTGCTTTCGTATTTTGATTTTCTTGCTTTCCTATGAAAGTTTTAACGTCGCTGTATATAAGCGGTAGGGATTTTTCAGTGTTTTAGCGCCCATAATCCGAGAAAATTTCGACAAACAACTCTGATGGATTGAGAATGGTGAAGGCCTTGCCTTCATCCGTCAACTTGACCGAGAGGCGCAACAGCTGATTGGCTATACTAAATGTGGATTGTTACGGCTGTTATCAGGGCTAGAAATCCTTGTATAACACTGTAGTTTATGTGATAAACAACAAGAAGAAGCTCGATATTCTACGCTTGCGAAAAGTCAGCCGGGACGTAGCGTAAGGCCGACGACTTTAAAGAGTAAAACTTCTCGATAGCATGAACAATAATATTCTAAGCCTTTCTTTCTTAGCTGTGCCTTGATAAGTTTATGGGCTGAAATAAGCCTTGGGTTAACGTCAACTGTGACCAACCAAAGCTCTCTAAATTACGTTTCGTCTAAAATGTTCGAGATCTATAATCTGGAAGTAAATGTTCCGAGAACGATAGGCATTCAGCGCGATGCCTTCGTAGCGATCAACCTATGAATAGTATGTTGAAACAAAGCAAGATACCTTACGACCAAAATATTTTCATCCTACAAATTGCACACGACGGTATCTTACGAAGAACGCAAATGTTGATCTTCTAACTTACTGATAAGAGTGAATTTCCGGCGGCCAAATATAGACAATGCATTAGGTTCAAAAGGCTATCGACTCATCGGTATTAAGCGTGTATATGTGGGAATCCGCAAAATTCTAGAACAAAAATTTATCTTTTAAAGCGGCACTGTAAATCCCCGCTGGTCTAAACAAGTTGGCCTTCATCCTTGCTATTGTGAGACCCGAGGCATATCGCCAAGGGAATTTGTGGGGAGTGTTGTCGCGTACTCTGGAAATTCTGATCGGGTCTTTGAAGAAGATACTTATCGGAAGCCGTGCTGTAAGTTTCTCTCCTATGTGGTATGGATATTTGATTAATTCTAACACAAGATAGGGCTGTCACGTCTACACAACTAATATGTCTCTTTAGATGATTGTTAGAGGGTTTCGTGCACGGTAAAATGAGACTCGGAGGCCAACTCTTTTTTCAGTTTTTATCTAAAGCCTTACTTAAAAGCTAACTTCAGGCACTATTCTTAACATGAGATTGATAGTATTGAAAATTTCGGGTGACCCAAAATAATGTAGAATAGTTGATAAACTCTCTAAATACTGAGGTCCTTTAGGAAAAATAACAAGAATTATTAAATGTTGCAACTGTCGACAGATTCTCCATACTTACGTTCAGTAGTTCCTGAACTAGCTCTTTACGGTGGCCAATTTACATTATCAGGTTAGTTGATAAAACTAAATTATCTTGTTATAAACCCCCACCATCGCAGCACCACAGTTTCTTTAGAAACTTATCCCTTTATTTATCATTCTATAACTAGCTATTTTGCACATGATGTTTGCTATCATGACTCGAAGTTATTTCTCAGAAAAATTTGAAATGACAGATAATGTTGATAATAATGTTGTGAAACATTTAGTTACTTCAGTTAGTTAGTTAGTCAGTTCAGTAAGTTTTAATCTTCCATTTATATTTTGAATGCAGTTACTGTGGCAATTCGAATTCCGAAGTTATTTAGGTTTGAAGCTGTCATAATGAACTTCCGAATTGTGACTACCTCGCCTAACTCCTAAGTAGATGAGCTTAGTACGTATGTCTAATGACCTTGCTTTAGGCCCAGTGTTCTATCGACAAATGTTTAATCTCCCAAGGTCAGCCAGCTATCATGCCCACCTATATCTAACAAATAGAGAAGCCTTGACTATACTCTATTCTGTTGTAAAGCACTCAGAAGACGGCTAGAGAACGAAAAAAGTGTGGGGAGGAACATTCGACTACGTCTCATGTTTCTGTCCACTTTTTGAGTGCTCTAACCACTTCCCAAGTGCTTTACAGCAGAACAGAGCACACTCAAGGCTTCTCTTTTTGTTTTATACTAAAAAAATCCGTTAAACTCCCAACGCATTACTTTCAAACAAACCCTAGTTCCAAAGCGAAAAACATTGTCGTCAGCATGCTCTATACCGACTCTCTTAAAGCACGCTACAATGAGCTAATCAGAAAACTTGTTAAAATGGCTCAAATAATCTGATTGGTTGAACAAGACTTTTAAGTCTTTATTCTTTTATTCTTTATTCTTTTAAGTCTTTTTAAGTCTGATATTTTTAACATTTTTGACAGCTGTCAAAAATGTTAAAAATATCATTTAAAATCTATAAAAAGAATTAAGCTGACAGACAGCATCCATGAATAAACGTAAATCGTTCAGTTTTTAACAATCACGAGGTCTAAAAATAAACAATACAACAAATACACAATTTTCTTCTTTTTTTGTGGTTTACCCTCACAGAACCATGTAGAGTGCATTAGTTTGAATTTCCAAATGTTTCCTGTTTTTGTGAACTCCGGCTAAATTGTGGCTCATAAAAACACGCAAGTTTTTTACATGACAATTAGAAAACAAACTGCTCAAGGCTTGCGTTTTATGAAGGAACGGCAGCCGAATACACAGGAAAATGAAGATTGCTCTGGATGACAAGGCCTTAAAATTCGGCTGCTGTGACTGATGTGGCCTTCGACTCAACGTATGGGAAAGGATATCAGAGAAAGCTCTTAGTTGCTCACTGGAAGGGCGTCCGATATAACTTCTGAGGCTTCATTCTCTGCGATGACCGGAGTTCGCCATGATGAGCTAGCCGCGATGGACCTTAGCATGATCGCAGTCGCTCTAACACCTTCATGATTTGTATTAATTTTAACGGTCATGCCATTTTGGTTATAATTTTCATCATTCCTGTTTTGTTGTGTTTGGTTTTTGAACACGAAACCATACATACTGTGCGAATGTTAGTTGTGTTTGATTTTTATCGCCGTAAGAAAGCTTGCAATCCAACTGAGCGTGAAAACCTTTAAAACTTGGACAGTCCATCTCGTTTTCTTTGAGGATTGATTTTCAGTGCTCACGTTATAATAACGTCAATTACGGCGTCTTGCATGTTGATAAATCTTTGCTTGGTTCTTCGGTTCCTGCTCGCCGGCTCGCTTTTTCCGAAATTTCTCTTTCAATTTACGAAAGAAAGGCAGAGAGAAGTCTGGTAAATGGTCGGACGTAGAACAAATTTGCAGATGGCGTGACAGCTTTAGCTCAGCTTCGTGGTTTGTTCTCTGACAGAGCACGCTCTTTCAACCGATGACACCAAAAGTGAATATATAAGCATGTCCTTTAAAGCTTACTCACAAGAGAGAAATCGAAACTAGCAGAATGTAGACAGTGTGCAGAAGTGTAGAGACAGAATTCCGTAGTTGAAGTTAGTGTTTAGCAGTACATGAAAAGTCTGTGAGAAGTATTCTGTGAGAATCAAAGTGTGAGAGCCGACGAGATTCACCAGAGTTACACAGAATGATAACTAGTCCTGACATTTGATAGGGTAATAACATCAATTGATTAAGATACATTGATTTAGTAATAAATTCGATATTGAAAGAATAGAGAGGAGTGAATCATGTGAAATCACTTTAATGCTAATTTTCCTTCGATGATTCTGCGTCACCTTCTTTGAGAAAAAACCTAAAAATATTATTTAAAATCTATGAAAAGAATTAGGTTGACAGACCGTTCAGTCTTTAACGATCATGAGGTCTAATCTCAACACAATTTTCTTCTTTTTTTGTGGTTTACCATCACAGAACTTTGTATGGTGCATTAATTTGCATTTCCATGCGACAGAAATAAAAATAAGAATAATAATAACAAGCAAGTGATCTATGAATACGCCCGCGCTGTGAGTGGAGTGAAATGATTGTCATTGATTGTCTTCACAACTTGTTATGAATTGGAATTATTGTACCATCCCCTTTCTTAAAGTAGGTTTCATGTGGGTGCATATTTCCGGAGAACCTCGTCGTTCAATGTAGTATAGACTGGAACTTTCTTCCACCCTCGAACTTTGTTATCGTGACGTCATGATAGTATATAAAACTTGATCAGTAACAATTAGTTGAGTACATATTTGGATATTATCCTGAGAACTTAAGCCGCAAATATTGGTAAGTAAATTCATTGTATCCTGTTACGTTTTTAAGTACGTCGAATCAGTTCTCTTTTTGTGATTTATTTTTAGTTGACCTTTGCTTTATATAGAACATAAGTGAATAATGTCAATGAGTG
Source organism: Pocillopora damicornis (assembly GCF_964200805.1). Classification (NCBI taxonomy): domain Eukaryota; kingdom Metazoa; phylum Cnidaria; class Anthozoa; order Scleractinia; family Pocilloporidae; genus Pocillopora; species Pocillopora damicornis. The sequence goes on from NC_142671.1 coordinate 1,445,989, forward strand.
CGACGGGTGCTTATCATAAATGCCCGTTGTGGCACTCGTTTATTTTATAAAACTCAACTCAAATTGAGTATATCCAAATCAATCACAACCTCTGTAGCTTCAGAATGACACCCTTTTTATTTTGTAAACTATGCATACTTATGTACGTGAAAAAAGAATTCTCTTGAATATTATTGTATCACCTACATTAAGAAAACAGAGAAATCCAACTGAAAAGTCTATCGACTTCAATGATGCTCATTCGGTCGTTTCGTTTTGGTCGTTAAGTTCGTTTCATTACGATCGTCTCGCTTTGGTCGTTTTGGTGGTTTCGCGTGTTTCGTTTTGGTGGTTTCGGTTGTTTCGTTTTGGTGGTTTCGGTTGTTTCGTTTTGCTGTTCAGGTTTCAGTGCATGCTGTGATCGGTCATACATGTCCAATACGCTCAAACCGTTACAATTCGGTCGTTGACGAATCGACACACTGTTAACACACCGGAAGTGTGGTAAGCGGAGGGTGGTAAGCAATGTGTGAAAATGAATAGCATGGTATAACAAAAGACGAATCGTGCGTTAACATACCGGAAGTCGAGGGGCGTGAGCAATGATATGAAAATGAGTAGCATGAAAAGAGAAAATGACAACATGAACCTTCCACGTTCTTAATGCGTGAAACGGCCGGACGTACATTGTCAGGATATCCTAAATATTAAAATGAACCTTCTTCCTTCCTGAAGCGTTAAACAGGGCGTACAAAAAAAAGGCTACTTTAAAATTTGTTGATTCTCAGATTTCCTAAATTTAGAAGACAGACAAACACCCAGTAAGTGATTAGCACGCAGACATAAATCTTCGTTTTTCCCCTTTATAGCTGTCGAGTGCGTTACGAGCTGAAGTAAGTATGTTGTCATGACAAACATCACCAGCAGCTCAGACACCATGGGGGCCAATTTACATGAAAAACTCAATTATTAAAACCAAATTATCTTTTTATACTCTCCCACCGTCTCAGCACCACAGTTTCTTTAGAAATTTACCCCTTTTATTTGGAATAATAAGCGGAATTATGTTAGGGATAGTTGCTTCTTAATTGCGTAGTTACCTCATTACGTATAATTTCACAACGGTAATTTAAAAAAAAAATGATAACAAGATTTGATCATTGTTTTTCGCTTTTTGACCATCGATTTATAAAGCACGCAGATAGATTGGAGAGCACGAAAGATGCGAAAGAGTTGCTCGAGACTCAGCCATGAGCTTCTGTATAACTTCTTAAACTTTCCTAGTAAATGTATTTCGATGAGTGCTCAGCTATTGTTTCATAACGTCTTAAACACAGCTGTTTGGATGATGATTTTTCATAACTCAGATTTTTGAGAAATATTTGTCAAAATATTTGCATAGCAACTAATCTATGAAGGAACAGAAAAAATATCCTTGAGGATCAGACCTAAGTCAATATGAATATATTCGGTTTTACCAGATAAAAACATGGTAATCAGAAACTCTATCAAAAAGCAAGGCATAAAATTACAAAGACTGAAATATTTCGAGATAAGGGCTTTATTCAAAGAAAAACTAAATTTTTTCTATCTATAAGTGAGAAACGTCATAATTGTTTGTGTGAAGCAAACCCACGCAAGCGAGTCACTATCATCCGCTTTAATTGTTGTTTAGTAAAATTTACGGCCAAAATTTTGAAGTTTACTGGGTTTAACCAGAACCTCCTGTTGAGCAATACTTTAAGGACAAACCGATTTTCAAAAATGACATTTACCGTTCCAAAGAATAGCCCGAAAGTGGCGAAGCCTCATTCGAAGTTTCTAGTGCCAGTCTGACTCGTATCGATTTTATGAATTGAAGTATGATAAGATCGAGATAATAATTTTTACTTTTAAGGCATGAATGTCTGTCCCTCTTTTCAAATCGAGTATCGTTTACCGTATTCAATTTTCATTTTGAGCTTTTAACAGCCGGGAAGGAACGGAAAACCATCTTGAAAATTACAAAAATCGCGGCCAAACTGAACTAGAACTTTGCAAGCAAAAACGGAAAAATATTTTTCTCAAGGCACATTTCGAATAATCGTGAAAATAGATTCATAGTTACCGTGCGTGCGTTTGTCGGACACAGGTAAAACAAAAGAGTGTCGTCAGGGGCATAGCAAGCCTACGGCAAAATTAGAGAGGAAAGACGCACGTTTACGTAATTGAATTTTATTACATCAATGTATCCGTAAGAACATGAGATTAAACTTCATGACAGGGTAATTATCTTAATTAATAAAATTCTGCGGCGTCCTACGTTCCGAAATTATTTATTTTCCAACGAATTCATTGAATACAAATCAAAATACGCAACACTTGCGTGCCAAGGACGATTTATGCTTTGAGAAATTCGGGGGCAAGAAGGAAGTCTTAAATCACGTAGCGGTGTGTTATAAAAGTGCCATTTGTGAAGGGAAGTCACTTTAAATTAGCGAGAACGCTCGCACGCCAATCCGCCAGCATTCAGCAACCGTTCTGCTCCTGTACTCTTTGAGCACGTCATCACAAAGTAAGATTTCATTAGTTTGCTGTTTGTTATTAATCATGGTGAGGTAAACTTTGCGGATAGAAGAGGGGATGGCAAAATTATACCTACCCAAGGTTCTACCTCCGGTCAAATTAACGCACGCACTATAGATTAGAAATCATTATTTATCAAACAAGAGGTTTTCAACTTTTCTGATTGACGTTTTGAGATTAAAGGCGCTCGAAAAGAATTAGCGATTACTCCAGTGGCCGCTTACTCCAGAAATTTGGCTGCTTAATAAATCTTATTAAGCTTTAAGGCAAAATTTCGTTCTACTAAAATTTTATCTTATTAATGTTAGCTCATTTAATGGAGTAGATTCTGAATACGAATCTCCTGGTTCCATCGATTGTTACAGATGGAAGCGCCGAGATATTTTGCCATGCTTTATATCACCGGAAATTAAAGATACACACGAAAAAGATGAACAAAAATTTGAACTTCTTCGCATTAACCAACATTAAAAGTTGAACGTGGCAGCGTTTAAATGGCGACAGTCCATAACAAATCACTTGATTTGAATAAACTTTGGGCGATCTACTCCTGAAACTGATTTGGAAAAAAAATTAAATGATGGAAGAAAAATTTTGATTCGAAAAGAATAGAATCTGTCTAGAGAATAACACCGAAGTAGAGCGGATAAGGAAAAAGGAGGGTTGAAAATAATCCCTGACGATCGTAAAGGTCACTCAATCGAATAAAGGTTAATTCAGGCAATCTGACTCCGCTAAATCATTTTTTTTTTCAATTAAATAGGAACACGAAGGAAGTTATTACCAATAAAATGTTGCTGCCGTTCTCTTACGAGAAATTATGATCTCATCGTCATAAATACACCCATCAATTTTCAGCATGCTCTTAAAGTAGTGAACGGTCTAATATAATTCTTTATTTAATTTTATGTTACGTCGGAGACTTACAAATGTCTTCCAAACCTTTCTGCTAACCATAGTTGAAGAAATTCACTCTAAAAAGCACTTTGAATTATATTTTGCAAAATTTGATCAGCCAAGTAGAACCATATCCGTCTTAAAATGCAAAAAAAAAAAAAAAAAAGTTACATGATTATTATGAATTCAACAGTGATCTATTTCCTCTTCATGCAATAAGACGTTTCATATATTGAAACCTAAAATTATGCTAAAAATAATTTTTCAAAACCGGTTCTCCTTTAGTTTTGAAAATCTCATCCAAATATTTAGCCAAGACTTAAAAGCAGGAAGTGGTTAGAATTTCACAACATGAGTCACGTGTATTTTAATTAAAATTGCAAAATTTAACTATTTGAGTCTTGGCCTTGAGTGCCTGGTTCAATTAAACATGCAGAAAATGACTTTGACCATGTTCATGCCCCAGCATTGATAATATTGATATCCCTTAACACCTTTTATAAACCTTGTGCGTTGGCTAAAAAGTAATCGGTGTCCCTAAGGAGAAGAAAAAGGTCTTTACTCCAGAGTTTTCAAACGGAGGAAGTCTTAAATTTAAAACTCTTTTACGCCCGCTCCAATATAAACTACCACTTAGATAAGAATATTAAAAGATTAAAAAAAAAGAAATTTAAAAAAACGCCCAGATAAAATTGATCACGTAGCTGTGAGATTTAAAAACGATTCGTAACAAACGTGTAGTTACCTTTAGTAAGATAACCAGTCTGCCCGCCTGCGATAGCTTCCACTAGGAATTTTTTTGGCTGCTTTGTCATCTTTTTGTAGCTGTCACCAAGGTATGACTTCAGTTTGCTCTTTTTTAAACTCTTGACTTCTTACGAGTTTAACTTTTTGTTTGTGCCTCGGATGGCGTTTGCATATCCCCCATACACTTTCGTATATTCGTCAGAAAGGAAACACAAACAGTGCATATTGTCTTTGCAGATAGACGATCAAAAAACAAATCCGATTGCCAGAGGCCTTTTTTTTCAAAATATTAATAAAGAGTTTATCGAGTTTATCGAGTTTTCGAAAATAGCCGAAAGCGCCCTATTACATATTTCAAAATCGGAATATACAGAGAGAGAGGAAGTCTGTATAAAGGGTGTTACCCAACCAAAATGAATTTATAAAACTGATGTGGGCTATTATTTCGAGCGGTAAAAAATGCATCACCATCGCTTTATTGCATTTACAGTTCATTTAACTGTAAACTAATTTAGTATAAGGTTAATGGCCGCGTAAACAAGGGAAGTTACAGATCCAGCCGCTATCTAGTAAGGTATAATTTCGTGCAAATCAATTTTTTGAGAAAACAACGACAACAACAATGTAAAAAAAAAAAGAGGTACCAGTGAAAGTTATAGAAGATAAAGAGCGAGAGACATAATTTTGTAAAAGAAGTAGTGGGTTAGGGCCTTTCTGTTCCAGCGAAAAGTTGTTTATTTAGAAAAATTTTCATCATCGCCATTTTACAAGTGCAAATAGTTTGTCGCGACTTGACAAAGTTTGGCTGAAGCTGACAAATCTTCTAACACACCGCCGACAAAATTTGTCCTGAGTAAAAACTTGACAAAATCGAACAAATCAAGAAAACTGTGATCAAGTTGTCGAAAATTTGTCGTAAAAGCTACGACAAGCTTGTAATTGAATTGAAATCAGTGTACTAGAGAGGCAAAAATTGTGCTTTGTTGCAAAACTCGGGGATTCTAAAATCCTTTGGCAAACTATGCTGGCCGGTCTTGCGAACAGATTAGGAGCTGACGGAATTTGAAGAAAGAAAGAGAGAAAATTTTCGAACGATTACAACATCCCTTTTAAGTAAAAGGACAGCATTTTACTCGGGCAAAGTCTTGTTTTCTTTGAATAGTTTTTACGCTTTCAGTGATCGCGGAAAGAAAAACAAAAATGTGCATATGTAATTAGGTAAAAACCAAATTTTCAAAATTTTGAAAATTTCTCCCGTGAAATACAACAATGTGACCTTTAAATTTTTTCCCGTATTTACATTCATCTAAGGAAATGTTATGGCAAAATTAAAAAAAAAAGATTTTTTGTGAGGTTCATCGATTCTCGCAAAAGAATAAAAACAGCTTAAAATCTCTCGATTCTCGATATTCTCAGAAATACGCTCCTAAGTATCTAGAGGTTTCATCCTACTGCATGCTCCCTCCGTAGGAGTTCACATCTCACTTCATCTTGTTCACGTTATCAGATAGAATAATTTCGCCACGAAAATTGACAACATTGTCCAAATTTCCAAAATCAGGACCCTCCTAGTTAAGGTCTATACCTAAAAAACTTTGGAATTTTGACAAGCATGAAACCTTGAGAAATATTAAGCCATAACAAATCAAAACAGCTTACTCAAGGTGTTAATAACACTTGGTTCTTAGGGGTAACATCTTTCCAAAAAGATTTCGTTTCACTCCTTCGCTTTCTGCTTGCTTGAGAGTTTGGATGCTACTGATAGATCAGCCTGCAATGCAGACGTCTTATTAGTGCGAGTTAACGTTAAGAAACCCACAATCGTTTATTCGACGGACCATATTTCATTTAGAGTTGGAGTGAACGGCAGGGGGAGGGTGCGTTCATTGCCCCAGCCTACCCCTACCCCTCTCCTTCCTTTTGACCGTCGCTCACACCCTTGGTACAAATTTGTTTCTCTTTCCAGGACAACACTGCTTTAAAAATCATAACCGGATGGCTGCTATGATTTTCACCAAGATAATACAGAGCACTCGCCCGCCAAAATTACGCCTGCTCTGCAGGCTAATGATAGATATCTCTGTGTAACAGAGTAAAAACAGAATAATTGAAAAGTTGTTTTTCTAAGTAGTTTTTCAAATTCCTTTCGAAACACCTTAAAATAAATGTAGAGAAGAATTTGCCTAGAGTGTCAGCTCCTACCCACTCAAATAAATCTTTTTCCACTCCGATTTTCATCTTTTTTTTTTTTTCGATGGGTCATCCCATTTGCAGGCTGCAGGAAACATCAGAACACAGAGTTTTTAACATTTCATGATGATGCGCGACTCTTGGTTTAGAAAAGTGGCAAAGTGCCTATTACTTTTGACCCTTACGGGCGTTTTATGGAGTCTTCCATTTGTCAGGAGCGAAACGTGTAATCCCAACTTAAACAGTAAGTAGTGAAACATCCTGATATGAAAAGCATTTCTATCTTTTTTAAACTTTATTCTTTTTTTTAATCTTTTTCCCATCGTTAGATAAGCTATAGATGGAATTTTCTTTTTTTGTTTTTAATCTACGAGTATTCTCTCTTGCACAGTCAGACCCGTTGTCGACATCTCTGCTAGTCCAGAAAACAGCAGATTACCCATTGGTGCCTCCATTACCCTGACTTGTACAGCGGAGCCCAGAACGATAGATGCAGGATATCTGGACAGATGGGTCAATTATATTGAGTGGTATGATCCACAGGATAACAAAGTTGGAGCTAAGTGCCAGCAGCCTTCAAACATGCGTGAATACAAACGTAAATTAAGCTGCCCATTAGTGCTTAAAAATCTGACAGCTGAAAAATTTGGCCGCTACACCTGCCAATCTGGCAATGGTTACATAAAACACTGCACAAGGAAATCATTTGAAATAGTGATTCAAGGTAAGCAAACCAGGCTTATCATACCCCTAATAAACAATTCTATGAGCGCGCGTTGGATATGAGATGATAGATGGCCAACGAGGCCCGTTGGACTGAGTTGGTTATAATCATCTCATATCCAACAAGCGCGAGGGGAATAATTGCTTTATTGAAAACGCCCCAGAATATTTATATTCTATTATATGTTTTGGTGTGTAGTATCGCTGAGTATTTTTACTAGTTGTAACGTATTTTGACGAGCCTGTAAGGTGAGTCAAAATACAAACTACGAGAAAAATGCTCAGCGATACTACATACCAAAACGTATTATAGGTTATTTATCATCCAACTCATTTTTCCAAGTCTTTCTGCTCGTTTCTCATAAGACGATTATCCAATGATCCAGTTTTAAATAAATTTAAATAGATATCATATGTTGTTTAATGCGTGGATGGATGCCGAGATGCTATGCGATTGACCTGTCCTAATGCATATTATGTTACTTGGTACGGTCGAACCTGTATTAAACGGCCACTCACTGGGAATAGTTGACCTCTTAATACAGGTTCCACAGATAAGAGGTATTATAAAAAAACAAAACAAACAAACATAAACCAAAACAGCACATACACATCATCACTAACGCCACTTTTATAACTGACCACTTTATGCACATAATCTCGCCAAAAAATACTTTTTACTGCAACGATTGGGAGAGAAGGATGCATAAAAAGATGTCTGAAGGATTGTTCTTATTTTTTTTTTTATTCGAGTGGTTTTGGGCTATAAGTGGCCGTTCAAAACAGGTGGAGGGCAATACCGAGAGGCCGTTGGGACTTACTAAAGGTCGACTGCGACCGCTAAGTTGAGGCAACCGCTTAATACAGGTGCAAATTACAGTGATTAAGGGGAGACGAATTCGGGACTTAGACAACTGACAAACACTAATGCAATCGACTGCTCAATACAGGGTGATCGCTGAATACGGTGCCGCTGAGTACAGGTTCGATTGTATAAGGAACTGATTCTTAGAAAAACGATGAGATTCAGTAGCAAAAAAAAAAACCATACATATTCTTCGCAAGATGAGTGAAGAATTATTTTGTGAAACAAAATAAACGAATGATAACTATAACAATGAAAAATAAGGGGCTAACACTCTGTCAAGGGAGGGATGACTTGAAATAGTTCCTTCTGAATACCTTCTGAATGTAATTCATCTTCTTGTGTGACACAAAAGTGTGATAATGAAAATGTCTTCTTCTTCCACCGACATTTTCTTAATACAATTTAATTAGCTTCATACCAGTAATAACAGGAGATATTTACTGCAATGTACCTTTTCCCTACAGGCCATGGGCCAGAGTTACTAGGAGTTCCCCGGAACCAAAGCGCCGATGTAGGGGCCAATGTAACTTTCAGCTGCACTGCCACAGGTCTTCCTGCGCCAAGCATCTCATGGATCAAAAACAATGATTCATTTGCTTTACAATCCAACCCAAGGGTGACATTCAATAACAATCCACTGGACGGCAAAACCATGCAAAGCCAGTTGTTTATCACAGGAGTGAAGAAAGAAGATTTTGGCGAATATCAATGTGAGGCAAAAAACAATGGTGGTCAAAATTTGTCATTGCCAGCTTTCTTAACCTCGAAAGGTCCAGGTGAGACGTGCATATGCATCGGGGTTTTTTTTTCCTTTTAATTTTTAAATTGAAAACTTAGACTATTTCATCCTTATCTTTACCTCATAGCACCACTTGTGTCCAACTAAATATTTCGATTAATTTGCAGGTGCCCAAATACCTGAGATTGTTGAGGGTCCAAAGAACCAAAGTGTCTCGATTGGTTCCAATGCTATTTTCAACTGCACTGCTAAGGGTTTTCCGAGGCCAAGCATCCATTGGATAAAGGACAATACTTCATATCCTATACAGTCCAACCCCAGAGCAAGTGTCATTCAGGACGACAACAACATTCGAAGCCGGCTCTTAATAACAGGAGTACAGAAGGACGATTATGGAAAATATCAGTGCATTGCCAAAAACAGCGCTGGTGGAAAAGAATCAGGAGTGGTTTTCTTAATTCAAAGGAACTTTGGTCAGATTGATATACTTCATGAATGTTGAGACTTGTTTTAGGCCTAATTTCAGTTATGTGTGTAGATACTCAGAAAAAAAGAAAAAAGAAAACAAAAAAGAACTATTCAAAAAATTAATCTCTATGAGAAGGGCATTATTTCTCAAATAAAGCAACTAAATTTGGCTCATTCTTAAGCGCTTATTGCTTCTGAATTCTCTTAGAAACAAGAATTATGATTACTTCTCAGGTTGCTGTAACAAAACTTGAGTAAATTCAAAAGGAGCAGTATGACATTTAACCCTCTTCCTTTAATTACCTTCGCAAATCACCTATCAACATAATATTCATTTCTTCTTACCTTTGCAATAATGTTTGTACATTTTTCTTTTATAATTACAGAAATGCCGGAGATAGTTGAAGATCCAAAAAGCCAAACCTATTCGATTGGTTCCAACCATTTTTTCAGCTGCACCGCCACTGGTCTTCCCAGGCCAAACATAATATGGATCAAGAACAATGATCCAAATGTTACGAAAACCAATCCAAGGTTGGAAATCGTTTCATTTTTAAATGACACAAAATTCCACAGCGTGCTGCTGATAAAAGAGGCGACGGAGGAGGATGCAGGCACATATCAATGCTTTGCAAAGAACAGCGCAGGAGAGAAGAAGTCAAATGTGGCTACTTTACATATAAAAGAAGGCAAGTTATCGCAATCAAAGGAAAAATTCATAGTCTCCCCTCAAAAAATATTTATCGAAGTCACCAAAATTGAAATGCAGGTCTTATAATTGAAACGCATAAATTTGCATTCAAATTCTTTTACTACGGTTCAGTGCGATTGAGTCAGCTGTAAGAATACAGGCCGCGATTATGATTGGTAGATGGACTACCTTAATTTTCACGATTTCGTTGTATTGTCAGAGGACAGTTGGTTGAAATTAGATACTCGCAATCGAATAATCCATCACCCAAGTTTCAAGCTGGGTATTTCCCAAAATATAGGAAGCTGTTTTAAGAGCTTTTCAGTTAGTATTTGTAAAAAACGGTAATGGTTACGTGTTAGAAGACTGGAATTACCAGCTCTTGTTTCAGTGATTTGAATACATTTTGGTTTTCTCGGAAATTGCAGTGGATGTAATTAATTGGTCGCAGACCGAATTGAACTCCACACGGCCCTGACAAAATTTAAATCACTACGATAGAGGTTGTTGGCTATTTAGTTTCAAAACTTTGTTAATTTTTCTCTCTCACATTAAATCTGACAGCAAGACTGCAAGAAACCTCAACTCTTCAGATTTCGATCCCGGTGACTGTATCTTTTATTGCGGCAACTGTGCTTATCAATGGTGTTTTGGGGCTTTGGTGGTACATACGTTGTAAACGTGATACAAAGGTAATGCTTCTTTTTTCCTTTTTTGAGTGGATAAGTGCAAACGGAGGCTTTTGAAATCGTCGAAGTATCTTTGAGTTTCTTTGAGGTCTTTGCAGTTCTTTTGAATGGACTTGAAAGCATTACGGTAGCCAGAATACATTTCCCCTTGAAACGATTACCTCAAATTCAGAAAATTATCTCTTTTCCATTACTCATTCGCTTCTTTGAACTTTGAAAACTACTGGAAAGTGTTCTTGGGCGTTAAAATTGGGTTAATTTGCCAACAGTGGCTTAACTGTTAAAATACAAATGATTATGATATCAGTCACGCTAGGCCAGAGGCCAGAAGTAGGTTTCGAGGAAGATAGACATGAAGAAAATAAACAAACAATACATAGGTACATCTCGAGTTCCTCATCAGTAATTTTTCCATTTTTTTTTTATTTTGGAAACGGCAGCCGTTGGGACGAAGGAAAGTGGCAAAGGTCCACATGAGCAATGGCAAATGCGCAACAGTCTTAATTGCTCAGGAAGCTGAAGAAGCCCCGTCGCTTGAAGACAAGTTGGAGGAAGGGCTGCTGCAGTATCCAAAGAACAACGGTTTGCACGACATGTGATCCTTATGAACCGGGTAAAGAGGTTTCTTTGGGCTTTTGACATAATCCCGGTTTTCTTTGCAGCCCACATTAAATAATCGCATAGAATGCTAGAAGTAAACACTTGAAACGAACCCGGACAGGACTACCTACAATGTTCTCTTTGGGTTATTTTCTCCTTTTTATTGTTATTATGATGTTTTTTTTAGTTAGCATCAGCTCCAATAAAGTCAAATTTGTGGCCGAAGCATCACCTCCAGTACTTACTTAATAGTAAGAGCTACCTCACCCAAAAGAAAATAGAATCAACACAAGGGATACACCTCAATAAAGGATATCACCATCAATACTATAAGTTGTTTAAAACAACTAAAAATGCAGCAAAAACTTTATTTTCCTTCCATAAGGGAGAACAACGCGTTGAACAAGTCTCGTGGCGAATTATCTATTCGGTAACCAACATCCCAATGTCTCATTATCTTCTAAAAATAAAGAGAGGAAAAATCCATAATCAATAAATACAAGCCGCTGTACAAAAACACAATCGCTAACTGTTCTGTCGGAAAGGTCTCTTGAGTATTTCCGTGTTTTCCAAATATTTACAAACCGCGAAAAAGTCAAATACTAATTACTGTAGAGCAGCAGGAGCAGCACACCGCCTCCTGTCATCTCTTTCTACTCCTTCCATTTAATTCTTGTCATTCTTCTTCCTCTTTTCTTTTTTTTTTTGGCTTTTGTTTTTGTTTTTTTGTTTTATTTTCTTTGTTTTGAGGTTACTTCAACTAATGTATGAAAACCAAACAAGTTATAACCATCACAACAAAAACGTTTACCTGGATCAGGAAAACTTTGATCGAGTCAAAAAGGGTAAATTGTAAACACATCCAATTCGAAGTTGCAAGAAAATCTAAACTCTACATCAGTTTTGAATAAACAATTCACATTATTTTATCCTCACAGTGATTTCAGTCCTTTCCATCAAAGCACTACATGCACTACCCTTACACATCAACCCGTGATTTCCTGGTTGTAAGTACAAGATGTACCCTTAATTACAATCTCATAGGCATACTTGGACATGTACATGTGTAAGTACGCGCATGCGACCCTTATTCTTAGAATCTTCCTGCAAGGAAAATTTTTTAATAACAACAAGTATACAAGTAGAATAAGAGAGATGGTAAGTTTAACCTCGGTAAAGAAATAGAGAAAGAACTTTTCTTTGCCCCACGCTCGTGAAATGACGAAAAGCATCTTTCTCTCAACCAGTTTACGCAGTTAACCCTTTCCCTCCCAAGATCTGACCAGTACTTCCCCTTACTTACTCTCATACATAGGTTATGATGTTAGTTTCAAGAATTTGGTATTGAATCATATAACAATACCCTAATTGACATTTCTCTTTCTTAACCTTGATTGCCAACATGATATGGTATTGATATTGTAAGAGGACTGTCTTGGTCACTAGTGAGAGTTAAAGGGTTAAACAAGCTCAAGTTACTACATCCTGAAAACAAGTTGCACTTCCCAATTACTGCTCTCAGTTTCCCTACATCACTTCGACACATAATGTAAAAAAAAGTTCTACAAATGGTGGTGAACCCATAGTTACTAACACAGTTGACAGGAATTACAAAGTCACTACAGTAAGAAAAAGGAAGGTGGTACATGAATTATCGATGGATCAAAGCATCAGTGATGTGCGGTGCATCAGCTGTTCACCTCTTTTAAGCAACTGAAAATAAACAAGATAACCGCTAACTTCAGCTTTATGTTAAGTTCAATAATCAAGGTACTGAATAAATAAATACTAATGCATAAGTAAATAGCTTGATGAAAAGGTGAACAAAGAAATATTAGAACTTCCCCCCCCCCCCAAAAAAAAAATGAAATAAAAAATTAAAAAAAAAAACAAAATCATGGAGCCTTTTTGACACCAAGCCTTTGCTTGCCTGTCTTCCTACACTGTAGTTCATCTCTCAAACATTTTATGAAAATTTTGGGCACTAAGTAAACTTCAGAAAACAAATGACAAAAAAAAATTGACTATGATGTAATCATTCAGCAGTCCTGCTGATGAATTACAACAATTTACCACATTAAACTGTAAAACCGTCTACAGTATGTTATATGTTTCACAAAAGTTCATTTTAGTTTTCCTTCACAAATCTAGTATTGAATGTTTGATGCACATTGCAGTGTTTATGGAAAAGGAAAGGTACAGTGTGAGTGTTGTGTTGTCACTGTAAAATAAATGGAAATTGCATGAATGCAAAATGTTTCTAACTTTAGCACTTTTTCATTGTAACATTAAAAAGACTAACAAAAAATGGGACAATATTTGTCAAACAATGACATTCAAAGTAACATTAACATTTACACTTCTAGTCCCCCCAAAGTTGTACCTGGTGAAACATCACAAATAGGAAATAACTTGCACTTACTTGGGATAGTCCAGAGAAGCTATAATGTCTTTTATCCTTGATGTTAACTCCAAGTTTTCTTTACTATTTTCTTGAATATATTGTTGCAGTTTTGCTACAAATGAGTCCACTGTCTCTGATGTTAGAGGATCTGTCACTCCTGGAATTTGAATATCAACAAAACTACGGGAAATTATTTGTCGCAATTTGGCAAGGTGTCTCTGCAGTGCACTGATTTCATTTTGTTGCTCTTTCCTTTCTCCTTCCAATTTGTCAATGCCTTTCTTCATATTCTCTATGTGTTTACTAAGAATGGCATTCTGCTCTTCAAACTCTGTGTTCACTTTCCTCAGTTTCCTAAGTTCATTTTCACGAGCTGGAATGAATACAAAAAGAACCAAAGAAATAAATAAGGTACACACAGTATTCCGGGAAAAAGGTTCATGGAGCAAAGCCATTACATATTCACAATGTACATGTACAGGCAGTAGCTTCATGTCCATGCACAGTACACCCACCATAAAATTGCTCACAGTTTTCAAGCTTAAAAACTCATGGTCTCCAGATAAAAAAAAAAATAAAAGTGGAAATGGTACAACAGCTCTCTTCCCACATGGAAGGTATGGTACCTCATCTTGCAAGATGTTGCAAGTCAGGGGCTAACAATTGTGTATTAGGACAATTCTTGTATGAAATACATGTGGTAAGCTGGATTAGATTTCCATAATCATATCACTGTGGCTTTTCCAAAATTATTCCTTCCTTGTTCTTCCGTGAGGACCAGGCATGTTAATGGAACACAAGGCCTAATACTGGTAATAGCAGAATGGCTTCATTTTTGGTTAGGCCTTACCTTTATTGAAGTTTAAAAACTCCTCTGTAAATATTGGAATATCTCCATCTAAAGGAATTTGTAGTGGCTGTGAATCAGAAGTTTCTTCCACTTTTTTTGCATCAGATGAATCTCTACCATTTGCCTTTTCTACGTGCTTCTCAGATTTGTCCATCTGCGAAGAGACCACGGCAAAGTGCTTCTTGCCAGACATATGTTCACGCTTGTTGTGTGGTGAGTTGAAGTACAAGTTACAAGCACTGCAGAACAAGTCATCATTTCCCTAGAGGAGACAACATAATATTGCAATTGTTATCACCATTCATGATATTGAATCTACCAGTGACTTCTAAATTTCAGAATTGCCATTAAAATAATATACAAGGAAGAGTGTACAGAATGTTTAATTTTTTTGCTTATTTACCTCAGCACCATTGACATCTCCTTCACCTAAAAAAAAAGTCAAAACATGTCAAACACTACTTCTGTAGAAAATATCCATACATCACCCCTGTTGTACAAACATGACTATTTCTATAGACGTTACATGTGGGTGAATTAAAACATTTTGACTGAATGCCGCTTATTTTCTACAACGGTGAGCTCAACTGATTATGTGCCAAAAGTCAGCCCATGTTCACCAAAGCAATTTTGAACAACTGTTTGGAAGTATGCATGATGCTTTACAGGGAAAATGGAGAATGTCCCTTTGATAAATGCAGCTTGACCTTTTTTCATTGCTTTTTGTCTGGCTACAAAGTTCTTGTATGCATCAGTCTGTTGATATACTTCTAGTTCCTTCATATAACGTTCTTTGTCCTTCTCAGCTTCTTCCAAATAGGCCTGCAAATATGGAACACAAACAAAACCCTGTTGTGGAATGTACAGACACTAGAAAGAAGCTAGTCTGATGAAATAGCTCTTGCAAAGACACTTACAAGTGAAAAAGTAATTACAGGTGCATCTTCTTCAGCAAAAGTAAAAACCACTCATGACAAAAGTTTCAGTTTAATTGTAGGTTGTCACCAAGAAAAGAAAATACTTCTAATAATGGTACAAAATCGTGTATACTAAATGCGGTCATAGCAAGAAATGTATAAGTGTCAGGAAAGTACATGTGTCAGGAAAATATGCATGCTGCTCGAGATTAATGTACATTTTGAGTAGTGCAATCAGAAAGTCCATTCCAACCTAGAAAGGTTATAGCAGTGGCAAAACCTGCCATTATGCTACTGAAGAAAAATGTGTAGTAGCTACATGAAAGTGTACCTGTTTTTGCTGAGAAGGTAGCTGACTCCACATATTCCCAAGAATCTTGGTAACTTCATGAAAAGGAAGGTTCTGATTCTCAGCCCTGACCTTCTCTCGATGCTCATTCAGGAACCTGACATAACCAGTAAGAGGGGCTTTAGGAGCATTCAAGTCCTTGTCAGTCTTCTTCCTTTTCTTTCCTTTTGAAAATATAGTCTAAAGTGTCAAAAATCCAAATGAAGGTGTTAGAATTTACCACAAATTGCTCAAAAGCAAAACATCAGCTCTAAGTTTGATTTTTATGAAAGGCCCTTTGTACACACTGACAGTACATGACTTTTTGTTTTCAGGGCCATGTAACAGTAAGCTGTACAAAAAAAAAACATACTCAAAAGGAAAGAATCACAAATTAGAGATAATAACAATAATGACAACACTGTGAGGCTCCTCTTTTTCTCACAAATTGTTCAATATTGTCAAACTTCCAAACTGTCCTTGCTTGCCCTCTCAAAAGCCTAAGAATTGGCATTGTTACAAATTTCTTACTGATTATCCCAGTTTTGACAGGTTGTGTCAAGGGGCAGCTGTACTTTGAGAAATTTGGCCCTTGGTACTTGTTTTTGTTGTTTCCTGATTGATTCCTTTAACATAATAACATATTAGGTGCGGTTTTTTTCCTGTATACAAGTACATGTAAGGTGCGTAGCATCAAAACATTGTTCAATTTTGGTCTTACCTTCTTCTGCTCAGGCTTTTGCTCAGGTTTATTTGGACTAGCAGATGGACTATTTTCAGCTAAAAGAGAGGGAAAATTGATTGATCTACAAATGTATGTGCTTCTGCTCTATCAAATTTGATCTGTTTAGTTGAGATCTTTTTTTTTTGGCTGGAAAGATACAACAAAACTTTCATACTCTCTACTGTTCTGAATAACTTGGAAAACAATAATTTTAAGTTCAAGTACAATACTCTGTTAACCTAAAATATCTTATTGTCAATTCTTTATTTTATATGTAGCTGTAACTCCTCGACATTTCCTACTAAAAAAGTTATGAGAATTTGGTGTGAAATCAAGATAACAAATTCTACATGATAAGTTTGAGTACATGTATTCTCATGACCAGTTTTCTAGAAAATGCATGGATATCTTAGGGAGAAGTTACATTTCAATCCCTTCTAGGATTTAAAGGGTTAAGGGCCAAGGTACAGCACATTGTGCTCTTTCATTGTATCAAAGGATTACTGACTATATCCCATTCCTATTCCTAATTCCATCAAACTCAAATGATTGAAAATTTCTAACTGCTATCTATGAACCAAAAGTTGGGATCAGTAGTGGGTGTATCACTTAGTAAGAATTTAGGCTTTTCAAGTTATTATTGGCAAGGAGAGTGTTGATTGAATATAAACAGAATAATGAAAATTGGATGAAGTAAAGGAAGTTGTGTACCTGACGATCTGTCTTGCACAGATGACCTACAAGAAACACAATTGTTTGTAAGATATCACACACTGTTACCTGTCTGTACTTGAAAGTTTTATCTCACCCAAGAATAAAAAAAAGGGAAACCTGAAAATACACAAACCGGGCCATTTCTTTTATTAGGCCTGGTAGATTGTTGAGACTTGTCCAGTAACAGTTTCATACAAACTATTCACATTTTGCGACTAAACTACTTGTACAGCTAAATAGTATAAATTGTCTGATTCCATACAAGAGCAAAAGTATAAACTGATAATCGATGAAGCCATACATATCCAAGACCCGCTGATTTTTTCTCTTTAGTAAAAGAGAAGGATGTACATTAATTTAAATGGCATATTTCGAGACAAGTCAAATCGTACACTTGTTTATTCTTTCTCAATCTACCAACGAAATTTAAAAACCTTCTACCCTGCAATAATGATGGTATTCAATAAACATGTTATCATGTTTTTAAGCGACTCAAAATAGTTCGCGCCCACACACTCTGAGAATTAAGACTACAGCAAGTGTAACTGGTAAACTTTGCGTAAACTTTTAACTTCTTAGTATATCCAGTCAACCATGGTGCTGTACAAATAACAAACACACACCAAAAAAAGCACCACGTAAACCATCCATAACGGTAAAAACCAAAACTTTCCCCAGAGTAACGTTACAAATTAAGCACTCATTCCTCACAATAAAAATGTCCATAAATTGCAAATCAAGTCGACATGCATGTAATCCGCAAGTTCGACAAATTCCGATACACGTAAATACTGTGGCAGAATAAGTGATTTCTGACTAAGATTTAGATATTTGAACGCCTACACCGTGTTGTGGATGTATCGCATTAATATGGTAAGTTATTTAGACATTGAAAAGTTTAATAATCATCCTTTTAATTCTGTACGACTTCATTTTGTTGAAGAGTAATAAAATAGTAATGAGATTGTCCGATTATTCGTTTTGAGACCGATACAACAGCTTTCACACTACTTTTCGAAGCCAGCCGTCAGTATCAATAAAAAAGACATATTTGAAAAAATTACTGGCCAAAAATTATAAATGTGACGGATAAAGATAAATGTCTTACCGTCCTTCGTTTTGTTTTTCGCCGGTTAGGTCACTATCGCCTGCGGTTTCCATGATCTGTCCGATTTCAATGGAGGTCTGCCACGTAGATATTCGGCAGAGTTACGCTTGCACTCGCAGCGTTGAAGATTTCGAATGGATTAGTTGAGTTATCACCTTAGTTTTGCCAATTCTTTCACAGTAAAGTTGTAAAAACGGAAAGAAAACAAAAGAAAAGCGAAGAAAACAACGCGCACTCCTCGAGGCTACCACGCTTCCCGGAACATGCAGAAACCTCTCCTTCCAAATAAGGCTAGGAATGCCATATTTGGGTTGCAAGGTAAATGAGATTCTCATTTTATTTTCAGTTTATTTCTCATCTATTCGCTTAACGCTTCTTTCCTTTCTTTGCTTTCGGAATATCCCTGAGCACCCATTTTCGATTTTCAATCATTTAGAATACACAATTTAAAGACAAAGCAAGAGTAGAGATGGAGGGGGACTTCAATCAATCGAAAGGAGATGAGGATTACCCCTTCACAACCTTTTGTTTTCCTTTTTTTTTTCATTTTGTTGGCTCTGACGAAGGGCTAACGCTCGGAACGTCAGCTTTGAAACTCTTCTCAATGGTCAATTTACGCTATCAACTCAGTTAATAATACCAAATTACTCTGTTATACTCTTCCACCGACGCAGCACCATAGTTTCTTTAGAAACTTAACCTCTTTATTTTTCTCTTTTTTTATGCTACTCTTTGCAAGGACAAAGACAAAGCGCAGAAACGAACGTGGTGATCACGATAGTTTATTTTATTCTTGCAATGTTCTTAAATCTTGCAATGTACTTAAATGCTTCTAAGGCCTGGAAGTTGAACTTATAACTTTTCCTGGATTCTTTAGCGGCCATTTTTCCACTGATGTTATCCACGACACCATGTATTTACGAAGCATTTACCGAGACTGTTCAAACGATATTACGTCTGCAACAAAGGTAATTTGACTCAGAGAGACAAAGAGGGTAATTGGAAGCAAGAGGTAGCCTGATTTACAGTTTGCCACAAGTGGCTACCGGAAAATTACATCAAAAAATGTTTCCACCATTTTTCAATATCTTTTTAGCCTTTTGTAGGCCCTCGGTCGCGGAGGTATGTGAAAGAGCGGGCTAACGACGAACAGCGACCGAGATTGTCTGAGAAACAATTGCATGTTTTTTTTTTTTTTTTAACTAGTCCCCATCTGCTTTTCTGGCTTGTTTCTTCTGAAGGAAAGCCTGGTAAGGCTATACTACCTTGAAAAAGTGATGACCAAGCATACTTCTTTCACTTGTGTTTTGCTCTTAAAAAAAAAAAAAAAAAATAATAATAATAATAATATATAATAATAAATTTAAAAAAAAATTGTCATCTATAACTGTCAACCATAACTGTCAACCATAATAATCAGATTTCAAGTTCCTTTCTTCAAGTTTTGATATTGACATGCGAGTCATTTAACAAATAGATTCTGTGTTGCCATGTACCTGTTCAGTTACAGATCAAAGATGACAAAAATGCCGTAAGAACAAAAAAAGAGGCACATGATGGGAAGTTGAGTGTATCAATGATGTGACAGACTTTAATCCGACACATACTCAGAACAGATGCACAGCAACATGGAATCCTTTTCTTTGTATGACTGAAGGAGCAAATTAATTAGGTTGCCCTGACTAAGCTGGCAATCTACATAAGAGCTCTCAAGAACTTAGTACTGTACCATAAAAATATCACATTACATTTGAACATAAATTTATGCAAGAGGAAGTAATATAACAGATACTCTAGCATAAAGTTTCTCAAGGGATTGGTTAAGCCAGCTATGGAGACCTAACCCATAATGAATTCAATGTGAGCCTACATGCTCAGGCAGCAATATGCCCAGTTTGCACGTGTGTCATTGTGGATAAAAGAACAGTAGCCTGTTAGCCTGTTAACCTTCACTCTGATGAAGGGCTGACATTCGAAATGTCAGCTTTTTTACCCTTTACAGTGGCTAATTTACATTTTCAACTTAGTTGTTAACACTAAATTACCTGTTACAAACTCAGTCTATGAAAATGACAAAAAAGCACATTTCATAAAAAATCCAAGGAAACGAAGGAGGTGATCTCATAACTCTTCCCCCAACCTCCTCTGAGCATTTTCGCCTGCTTTCTCTTTAAACCTTTAACTCCCATGAGTGACCAAGACAGAATTTTTCCTCACAATATCCATACAATATCAAGCAGACAAGGGATGAGAACAAAGAGAAGCATAAAGTAGGGGATTATTAGTTGATCTAATAACAAATCCTCAGAACTAAAATCATAGGAATTGTATGGCAGCCATTAAGGAGAATTACTAATAAGATCTTGGGATTGAAAGGGTTAAACCAAAACCATGACAGAGCAGCACAAGAAAAACACACAGCACTTTGTGGGCCGCCACTCTGCCAACCATGGGGTTTGTTTTCTCCCTTCATAATGCAATAATAAAATGAACCAGAAACCTTAAGAAAGTCTGAAAGACCATTGATAAAGTCAACCTGTTTATTTATGTTCATAAATAGGGTTAACTAATAGGGTTTGCAAAAAAATGAACTGTTAGAGTGCTTGACATAATATATGCATGTGACTGGTAACTGGCCACTAAAAGCTGTTTGAACAGCTAGTACAAACATGCCCTAAATGATGTTATTACCATGCATGGAACAGGAAAATTAATCTCACATCGAAATATCTGTGACGATAGTTTTTTTGTCAACTTAAACAGTGATCTATGGTCTAACTCTTTACTCTTACATCTAATCATTGTAAATCCTAGAGGCGATTGACAAGAACCTTCTCCCTATAATATCCCAACATTATCCAGCAAACTAGTAATGAGAATATTCAACATTATCAGGTAGAAGATACCAACTCAATCTACGACCAAATTCTTGTAACTATTAGTAATTTGCAAGTAAATGTATAGCAGTGAGAGAAGAGAATTAATAATCAAATCTTGGAAATTAAAAGATTTAAAAGATGTTTAAAGGGAAAGGAAATCTAGGCCTTCTACTGTTTGGGTTTTCTCACTATTTTTCTTGTAATCCTTTCCATCATTCTCTGTGTAAAAGAACAAATGCACCTAATCCAGCAAGAATGGCATACTAAAAAACAAAAGAGGAGAGCACATCAATCATCTATTCAAATAATTGTTATGGATTTCTTACAGCGCATAATAACCAAAATTAATCCCAAAACAATAACACTATGTTGGAGTATTTTCACAGATATGATGGAATTAGCCCACCAAAATAAAATACAACAACAACAAACTATGATAAAAAAAAAAAAAAAACTAAATGATGTATTTTCTTTCAATCCAAATGAGAGCTAAGTCCCCAGAGGCTGAAAAACTCCTCTGAAGTCACCACTTAAAAGTGAAAAATAAAAAAAATTTCTTTGTAACACTGTGCAATAATCTAGGACTTACTTTAAATTTTGGATAATCATTCATGAGAATTGTTACCATGCCAACATAAGGGACAAACCTAAAAAAGAAAAAAAAAATACTCAGACTAGTAAATTTTAATCAAGTACTCTTTTCAAATAACAAAAAAATTAAATAAACAAAACAAAAAACACACATAAGAAACCCTCTAGTGGCTTAAAATTCAAAATGTAATAATTATTACAAAAGTTACACCACTTCCTATTTCCAGCTGAATGTACATGTAAATTACACCTGTACTAGGGGTCACCCATTTGACCAAAATCTAGAGAGTGACATGGTGTATGTGTTGTTGAAAAAAATGTTTATTACATGTCAATTCATTTCACTAAGAGCTAAATGAATAAGTCATGGTAATCTGTAAGTTTTTTCTTTTCTGGTTTGGTGAAGTAAATCACTGATATATTAAGTGGTCTCAAAGGAAAGAAACTTTATAGGTAAGTAGACCAATCATTTGTCTCAATTAGAGATTAACAAGGGGACAGTTTGAAAGAAGTGAAGCACACTAGAATTAAGTAGTCTTAGATTCTGTACTATATGTGAAAAAAAGAAAAAACAAACAAACAAAACATAATCCCCTCAAGCTTTAAAACTCAGCTGCTATCTTTTCACACCTTTACTTTCTAAAAAAAAAGTTAACACCTCTCTGGGACAGGTATTTAGTACTTGTCACTGCATTTTCCCTTTAAAATTTATATTATTTCCATCATTTTTGTCTGTCAGGACAGTGCTCCCAGAAAAAATCTGATATTGACAGTTTTGACCCCTGATTTAATATACAGGAAAAACAAATACAACTGTGCATCTTACCCCCTTGCTCGCCCAACAACATCTTTTTTCTCTAACCACAATTGTCCAGGAGCATAGAGCCCTCGATCATCCACTGAGTTATTGTCACCTTTTGTTAAAAATTTGATAGCACCATCCTCTCTGAAAAGAAATATTCATTCCAGTTACAATGATTTCAAAGTTCTTGCATATATATAACTAGAGGCTAAATCTGCCTTAGCAGTTCCACGTACAAATTAGGGCTTACGAATTTAAGAGAAGAGTTAATTTTTTCTAGACAAGGTATTATAGAATAAATAATAGTTAAATTAACCCTTTAAATCCCATGAGTGACCAAGACAGAATTTCTCCTTACAATATCAACCTGATACGTGATGAGAATAAAGAAAAATATCAATTTGGGGATAATTAGTTGATTCAATACTAGATTCTCTGAACTGACATTATAAGATTTGTATTGTTGGCAGTAAGGAGAACTACAAATTTGATCTGGGAATTAAAGGGTTAAATACACAATGAATATGCCATGTGGAATAAAAAAAAAAAAAATAAACAGGAAGTATCATTTAATATCAAAATATCCAATGTAAGAATCTGCACATTCTCAAGCCAACAAGTTAATGTTGGAAACTTCAAAATTTAAAGATACCATTAAGATGCACCTCTAGCAAAAAGAGAGATTCTGAGTAATGTAATATACAGTGTAAAATCAACAACTGGACAGTACATGTAGTTTAGCGTGATCTGTAGTTTTATCCATAATAATATGTGTCATCACACTGGTCAAAATGTCGTGGACTTACGAGGCGCAGCAGAGTGAGTCCACAAAAAATTTTGACCACTGGATGACAAATATAATTTTTGTTGAGAGTAGTCAGACCACGCTAAGTCTGTTGAGTTGTTTTTTACCACAATTTTGATGTTCATTCAAATGACTCTTTCAGTGACAAAGGTATTGTGTGACACATTGATGCCAGCAGCGTATTGTCTCTACTCTTATCAACAACAGCAAATTGGGCTGTCAGATTGCCACATTACCGCCTATTGTGGTAAAATAACATACATACTAATCATAGAACACTTTCAATAAAATTACCACGGAATATCCTGTGAAGCAAATACATTTTTTTCAGTATACACATATGCCTTGAAGGAAAGTGTGTAGCAGAAAAATAAATTTCTCAGCCAAGCTACCTTCTGATATACCATGACAAAGTGTAGCATAATTATTGTAAAACATGCTAAAGAAAAAACATAAGTAGTAAATCAGCAGGAAAAACAGTGCTTTGCACAATTTTGGTCCAAGGGTATATCTCTCATTAACTGTTGAAGGACTCTGTGATTTTCAAATGAGCACTCAATCCAGCCATGTAATTTCTATTAGCAGAGACAACACTAGACTACAATCGTTAAGACTGTTCCAATAAAAAGTGAAAGCCTTCGATACTATAAGCACAGTAAAGATTGTTAGAACCCACTTTAGAGATTAGAATTCAAACGGAAGCCAAGTACTTCACGTTCAGAATATTGATGAAATTAAGAGAAGAGGTAAAGCTACACACTCACTTTTCGTGTATCTTTAAAACTCGGTGAACGATAGGTATTTCGCGCCCTTCAACTTTAAATACAACGATTTCTCCGACACGAATCGGATCTTCTTTATTGGTTAGAAACAAAAGGTCGCCGCGCTGAAAAGCAGGCTCCATGCTTCCACTGAAAATTAAACAAAAACTTCAGTATCATCAAATGCTTCAAACTTCTAGAACACAATATTGTGGTAGAATAGAAAATGTTTCTCACGAGTTATTTTTTTCAATTATTTACCTCAAAACTACAACTATAGGACTCTCACTGCCCGTAACTACCATCAATCCTTTCCAGATCATGAGAGCAGATGACACTATCATGGCAAAATTCAGACCTTGATAAAAGAGCTGGGGATTGAAAATCGGTCTGTTAGAACATAAAACATTCCTCTACAATAATCTTATACTGAAATCGTATTTAAACCGGTGTACAACCTGTCTTTTATTCATTCGTCTCACATCTTCAAACCAAGATGAGATGTCCATGATGGCGGACACGTGTAATACGCAAGCGCACAATGTTGGAGTGTAAAAGGAAGGTGGAAAACTAGAACAAAGGACGGTGGAAAACTGGAACAAAGGACGGTGGAAAACTGGAACAAAGGACGGTGGAAAACTGGAACAAAGGACAGTGGAAAACTGGAACAAAGGACGGTGGAGCAAGCAGTACAAGAACAAATGTGCATATCATCATTGGTCATTCTTTACCGTACATCTTCAGCGGTGACCGCTAGATTCTGAAGATAAGAGTCAAAGAGCATATAGACTCAAGTGCTAAAAAAATGCTGAAAATATATCTTTGCGATAAGCATGCCTTTAATTAACAAAGGGGTAAGTTTCTAGAGAAACTGTGGCCGCTGCGTCGGTGGGAGAGTATAGCAGGTAATTTAGTGTTAACAACTGAGTTGAAAACATTAATTAGCCACCGTTAAGGGTAAAAAAGTTGACGTTTCGAGCGTTAGCCCTTCGTCAGAGCGATTACCCTTTACGGTGGCTAATTTACGTTTTCAACTCAGTTGTTAACACTTAATTATCTCCTTTAATTAACAGTTTAAGAATCCTGTTAGGGAGCAGCTAGAGAACGAACGAAATATAGGGAAAATACGAGACGCAGTTGATTGCTTCTCTGTACTTCTTGAGTGCTCTAGACACAGAACAGAGTGCAGCCAAGCCTTTTTTATTTTGTTTTTTGCCCTCGCACGGTCTCTGGTCCCCGAGACATAGGCGCCGCGTATAAATATGCACAGATATAAGTGAGAACATTTTTATAGGTCATAGGCCCTTATACATAAGGCAAGCGTAATTTTTGGCGTGATTTGGAAAACGAGCATAATTTTTGCATTTTGTTACAAAGGGGCAATGCTACCATAATCAGCATATTTTTAGTTTTTTATTGCTATAAATTTTTTTTAAGGGAACATTACCAGAGTCATCATTTGTTTGTTCTCTAAGATTCAGTATTCCATTGTTTAGTCTATTTTCAATTTTGCAATGTCTTAGGGGGAAGAAGGTTACCGCAATAGTGCGTCTAAAGGACTGGAAATACTGGACCTAATTCAAGATTACGTTGGTACCAGGTAAAGTCTATATTTTTACTCTCACAAAGTAATTGTTACTTGTTACATTCGCGATTACATGGAAAAGATACGGGTTTCCAAAAGAAGAGTGATTAGTAAAGAATTAACTTTTCCTTTGTTTAAGAGTTCGTATGATATTATTTTAACCGTTTCGTTTTTCTTCTTTTAATCAGTTTTAAATAATTATTTAGGCCAAACCATAATTTCGTCTTGTAGCACGAGACACGAACATTTTCTTGCACTTTTAATGCTTAGTCCTGGAATCATTTTTTTTTTTCGAGATCTTGTAATCAACTTCGTTTTGGTTTTGACTTGACTTTAGAGACTTTATTGAAGAATTTTGTTCGAGAAGAATAACTGGTTCCTTGGAGTCTTAGTAAAGACCTTCTCCAAGATGTGAATAGTTTCATCTTCGCGCAGTAAAGTTTGCGTAAACACATATTCTTTATTTAAAAACAGTGAATACAGGAAAGGAAAAGATGCGGCTAATCTACAATCAAACATACTGCAATGTTAGTATAGCGAACAACATGATTTCTCGTGCACTTTGTTGCTTGTAAGTACTACTAAATTTTTCAAAGACAACAAAGTTACACGAGCCCGAAAATGATGTTAGAAAGTGGCTCAAGACTCTATCCCTTCCCCTAGACTCCTCTTTCCGAATGTCTTTCCATTAGATCCCCTCACCTCTTCCCTGTAAAGTAAAATGAATTGTCTTTTTATACAAACTCCATCTGGTTTTGAAATCCACGTTAGCGATCAACTTCAACTTTACTTAAAAGGAAACTGAACGCTTGCTGGCCAAAAAATACACCTACCTCGCATGCTGTAGCCGTAATTCTTAATTTGATATGCCTTTCTTAACCGAAAATTGCCTAATAACTGAATCTTTACGTTATACATCTGTTGAACTTAGCTTAAGTTATACATCTGTTGAACTTAACTTCTTTCCTACAGTTTAGAGTTTCGATAGCTGTCAGGCATCGTTTACAGAGCTAAAATCATTATTCGAAGCCATAGAAGGTATTAAAACTTGATTCTACATGTCTCAGGTTATAACAGGCTATTTGCTCTCTAATATAAGCGTCTCTAAGTGTTGGGGACCCTAACCACGCACCTTAGTTAAAAGGCAAATTTGCGATGATATACAAATGAGACTTAATTAACGTTAGTCCAATGAAATTTCTCGGAAGTGCCTTACAACTATAGAACATTTCAAAAGAAGTGCTTCCTATACAAATTGAGAACAAATAATTCATTGACAGTACAGGTAGCAACGTCTATTCTTTGCTCCAATTTTCCTTACATAATTGCGAAACCTTCACTAACAGGGAGACAAATATTTGAATTCGAAATTTTGGAGCCTAGTCAGCGACAGCATCTGGGTCACACAGATTTCATAAGCATAATCATCGGGCCTCAGTACATTTATGCACTTATTTGAGATATCGTGGTTGTTTTTATATTGATAATCAAATCGAGTGAGTTTTTTGCTTCGGCATAAGAGCGTCATCAGGCTTCTCCATCGTCGATATTTGTATATGTCCTCTGAAATAAATAATAGGAATAAAGATATCATCTATTGATTATTAACACTAAAAAATGATGAATGAGGATAGAAATAATGGTGTATATGAATTAATACCAAAGTAAAGAATGAACTTTTGGAACAAGCAAAAGAAGAAACGAATGTACGCCCAGGTGGATGAACGAAAAAGCAAACGGATGGATGACTATGTGTACAAATGGATGGATGGCTGCAGTTAAAAATAAGAGGTTTACCCGAAGGACTGATTGGGTGACAGAAGGATCTATGGACTGGAAAAGGACGAAAGGAGGGAAAAAGATGGATACAGCCATTAAATCCACTCTCCCTCGCCAACTTCGTTCGAATGGAAAATGTTTTCTTTCTAATTCGGACAGAAAACTAGATAACTCAGACACAATAAGAGAACTGCAGGAAATACAATTTGGGTAGCTTAGCTTGTTTCAGATTGATTACCTTCACTTCTCGCAAAATATTTTGCAGCTGTTGAGCGATCTCTGAAAAGGCTGGTCTCATCAATGGATTTTCTTTCCAACAAGAGCTCATTAGCTCATATCTAAAAATTCAATATAGTTCTAGTTAACATTGTCTTGCAGCTAATGCTTTCAGTATCTAAAATGACCATACCAAGTGTAAAAAGGGGCGCAAAGTGGTGACCTTGCACGAACTGATGATAGAGCTTACTGGGGAGATGACTGACTTGTGACATGTGAGATTTGACTTGACACGCAAAAACTTTTTAAATCAGAACGAATGACATGATTCGATGCATTGTTTCGATTTTCGACAAGAAAAAAAGGATGTCAGAGCCTTGATCTTCCAAAACTTGGATCGAAGGCAGAACGCATTGAAATTATTTCTAGAAAGAAGGCAAGTAGACGTTCTTTCATTTGAAGCATTCTACAATATAATCAATAGCTCAATTTATTTTCTGTTGGCTTTATACAAGACTTTGAAGCTTACAATTCTCCATAGCATTGATCGGGACGAGGCATCCTGTATCCCGTAGCCAGTCGACTTACTAGGGCAACTGGAGATGTGATGTCAGGGTATGGGTATGGCAACTCACCTGTTTGAAAAGCAGAAGATATGACCTTAGAAAATCTAGGTTTAAAGAAATGACTTTAAGGCAAAGAGTATTTCAGTGGTAAATTTACGTAAAAATGGAGACTTGCAAGGACTTCATGAGGTGAGATAAACAAAAATTAAGCGCTGTGACAAACAAGACGAAGCACGTATGAATGAAAAGAGAAGGTTTAGCATGCACACAGCCCATACCAAGACACCATAAAGTGGTCCCCCGATTTTTTTCAATTTCGTCTTTCAAGCAACAATCATTTCTTTAAATGAAGATGCGTTTGTCTATATGGATCATCACCATGAAAGTTAGCTTACTCACTAACTATAGGCTGCTGTAACGGATAGGAGCCTAACTCCTGACGAAAGCATGATTTATAGTTCTCAGGATGTCGTTCTAAGTCGTACATAGTATCACGCTGCACTTACCATGAGTGGCGATTTCCCATAGAACGATACCGAATGACCACCTGCAAATATGCACCAAGGCCTGTATAACGTCAATGAATAAGGAACAACTAGCACGGAATTGATCAAGGATCGAGCCTCGATGTATTTTTTGATTGTTTAATGGAAATATACATCGCTTAAGACTTCGCTGAGTCTCTCCTGTCATGTGAACCTCGCTTCTGGTATAAATAATTATTTTAATCAACTAATATGAGCATATGATGCTCGATTTGAAGGAAGGAATTACTTAAGTTATGTTAAGTTCTCATGGTGTGTCCACAAATGCAAATAGGTATAGATACACCATGCATATACATAAAAACGAGTAAACAACGAAAAATGAAGCCCAGATGTAACCATGATAATAACGCTCCAAGGAAAATAGCAGAGCGTAGGGCACACGTGTTTTTTTCTTTTTCTTTCGCCACTCAATACTTGCGACTCAAAGTCAAGAGACAGATCTCTGACATTATTAACTACAAATTGAAGCTTACACATCACTCATGGATGTAAAATGCAGATCCCGCAGAGATTCTAACGACGACCATCTCCACGCAACCTTGCCCTGTTGAAAAGATTGATTCACGTGAGCAAGCTCCTGTCTGTAGTTCAGGCAATGTCGCTTGAAACTGGGAAGAGGTTGGATTCACGAAACTGAACGATGCATTCAATAAGTATAAGCGACGTATTTTCCACTGAACGTTGAACGTTGAGATGTATATCAGTTTTTAACAATTATTGATTCCAGTAAAATCCAGGGTGATGGTTATCGTGGATTTTATTATTTCTATCTTTACTATTGTTATTGTCATTATTATCAGTACACACACGAGACCAGGGTTAATTAAGTGAACGCGTCACATAAAACACAGCTCGTTTGGAGTTTCATTTGAATTATAACGTTAGAAGGAATAAATTTATCGTCTCCGACTTTACTATGGAAGGGTATCAATTCAAATGCTTTTAAGTTCGTTTATTTGTTTAATTTGGTTGATCAAATGAGTTGAAAATGAAATTGGGCCACCGTAAAGAGTTTAAAAGCTGACGTTTCGAGCGTTTGCCCTTCGTCAGAGAGATTGGCCTGACGGAAGGCTAACGCTCGAAGCGTCAGCTTTTGCACTCTTTACAGTAGTCAATTTACACTATCAACTCAGTTGACAAAACCAAATTATCTTGACTCTCCCCACCGACGCAGCGCTACAGTTTCTTGAGAAACTTACCCCCTTGCTGGAGGTCACTGTGTATATACCAGCAGCGGATATGTCCCTGGCTAATCCAAAGTCTCCAACTTTAGCCACCAGGTTGGCATCAACTAAAACATTCCTGGCTGCTAGATCGTGATGAACAAACTGTTAGAGAGGACAAGTTACACATTTGTTTCTTTAAAGACGCTCACGAATAATGGGGTGAGTGATTTGTACCCTCACTTTACAACCTGTGCTTACGCTATGGTAAAAATTTATGGGCAAAGTTCATAAAATCCTGACACTTTTGGCAAGACTTCAAACTTCAATTCCAAATGTGCTGGGCAGTCATTCCTTACTTGGCTGTAGGAAATGGCCAAAGATGTTAAATTCGTATAGTTTCCCGCCTGGATTTTCTCAGAAAGTTACTTTCGCTCTAAAAGTTTATAAAAAAAGACACAAAAAATATTTTTCATGCTTCGAACTGCCTGTACTATATTTAGAGCAGCCTTCTCTAACGACAGGTTAGCAAATTTAACTTCACAGTCAACAGGTGTCACCTTTCTTTCTTCTAAGTGCTGCATTCCTTCGGCGATCTGAAGTGCAATTGTAACCAACTGCCGGTCATTCAGCTTACACCGGACGTTTTGATAATTGTTCCTTTCCGCAGGAGCCCTCTCAGCCTTCAAGAGATTTTCCAGGCTTTCACCACGAATCAATTCAGTGACTAGAAGAATTTTTCCTAGAAAGGATAGAGCAAACACACAAGATTTGACAAGAAAAAGTGATGGGACATCATTTCCTCTTTAGTTAAGTTGGCGGGAGGAAGAGGGATCCCCAAGAAAACACTAGAAAAATTCGAATTGTTTCCGATCAAGAAGAACAAATTTTTGACATAGTGCATATGAAGTGGACTTGTTGCCTATAATCATGAGATCAGTTCGTGTACTGTTCTACACACCCATGCGGCCGAAATGTTACCTTGTTGGACCGTGAATCACCAAGTAAACACGTCTATTTCTAAAACGTTACATCGTCGAAAACTGACTTACCTCTCTCTATCCGTGTGCCAATCAAAGTGACAATATTAGGATGTTTCCCAGTTTTCTTTAAGGTCCTTATTTCATTAAGCAGGGTTTCTTTGGCAATGGCACTAGGGTCTCAAAATGACATAGAGAAGAAAACAAAAGGACTCCTTAACTTTCTTCAGTTTACGAAGTTCGCTCGCCGTATCTGGCTATGGTAACAAAATAATGTATGGGAAAAGCGGCTTGATTAAGGCTGTAGAAAGCGTTCAAAGGAGACAATAGCAGACTTTATGAGTGTTTTCCATCAAAAGAAAAATGATGAAAATAGTAAGATGGCGCATAGCTTCCAAAGAAATATTAGTTCAAAAGCATACCACTGTTCTTAGGAATTAACAAGTGGACATTTCGATCTCGTGTACCCACCTTTTAGCTTCTTAACAGCTACATCTATCATGTTTCCGTCTTTTCCACCGTAGCGCCCTTTGTAGACGATCCCAAATTCGCCCTCTCCGAGTATTTCATTGCAGACTTCAAGATTTTCCAAGTTTACGCATCTTTCTTCGGTCTCTTGAGATATTTCTCTCCAATCGCGCTGTTCGTCAACATTCAGGTCAACACCTTTATCAGCAGTGAAAATGTCACCACCAGCAATCTTCCCACCCGATTCTAATCTCTCTCGACCATTTTCTGTTACATCCTGTGTAGAATCACCCTGCTCGCTTCCGTCTGGAGGACTTCTGTCCCCTAATCCGTACCCCAGTAACAGGAGCCTTTCCTCGGGGGTCTCAATGGCTTGGGTATTGGGAGAACAATTGTTTTCAAGGTCATATATCGTGTTTATCGAATGTTTGGCCTTTTCCAAGCATACTTTTGTTGTACGTTTTCGTGCCTGTCATTTAATCGAAGAGAAAAGTTAATTGTGATATCTAAAAAAAAGCGTGTTTAGCCTTTATCATCAAAATCATTTGTTAGAGATCCTTTCAAAATTCTTCATAGAAATGAAATATCTCGAACTTTGATTTACTAGTCTTACGCGTATTAAATAGCGTTTGTTTAATACGGAAGGAAACAAAGCTGGCCGAAATCGCTGTAACATTTTTTATTACGATGACATTCAAAATTGGTAAAATTAAGATATGTAATTAAGGAATATAGCTCTTTTTCAGATTGAACTGCTCCATAAACCCAGTGAAAATGGGTCGCGCAAGCCACTGCATGCTTCTGTATGAGATATTCACGAAGTGGAGGGCAGGAGAACTTGGAAGCGATGAAGTAAGGAAAGAAATGGGCGTTTTCTTTAGCCTTGGCACATCATAGAGGCAGACTTTTGCTAAGTGAAGCAGAGCTGACGAAATTTATCATACGCAAGTTTGCTTATCCTGGCGTCGGAAGGAATGCTGGGATTGACCAGTTTTCAGACGGGGCAAGTTTTTGGCGTGTCGATCTTTGTTATTGTAAGGCGAGATGCAGAGTCTAGAGAAGTTGTCATTGTTCTTATTTTTACGAATTCTTTTCCTTTCCATGACGGTCAGAGGAGATCATTACCCTGTGTGCGGATGTCATGTAACGTATCATTTACCTCCTTATCACAATTTTTACGCCGATTCCACACAAACCCAGTGACCACACAAATAACTGCAGCTACCAAAGTGCATGATACAGCGACTATAGTTATCTGAGATGCTGAATTTTCTGGCGCTCCTTCCTTGACGAATACGAAAGTATGAGTTGTAGCTACGAATAATAAATGAAAAAATAACAATTTATTTTGAGTCTGCAGTCTTAAATCTCAAGCAGAGGAAGAAAATCATTTGTAATAATGATACAAACAACAATTATAATGATGACGACGACAACGATAACAATAATAGTGATGATGATGATCTTAATAAGTGTAATAAGTCAGATGTATAAATTGAAAAAAGGGGAAAAAAAAGGAGAAATACGAGGAAGAAGAAGAAGAATAGGAAAGAATTGTGGAGGATGAAAAAGGAATTTACAATTTAGGCCATCGAGATTTGATTCAAGAGTCAATTAATTGCAGGAACGGTCGTTGAGATCCTATTTTTTCCTCTTGGATTTGTCTCATTTGTGATCTTTCTTTGGGATGTCGGGGCCCAAGGCTTTTTTGCCATTCGAAAGACCCGGTTTGAAGAGAATTAAACTTTAAGGGGAGTCTTGATGATAGGAAGACGAGGAGGTACAGGGACCGGGTGAAACTGAAATGATAAATTTAAAATTTTGTATTAAGATACATTATACTCTAATGACATGGAGAATTTTTTTACAATCTACGGAAATGTACACCAAAAAGCAGTCATCCAAAAACCGAGCTTATGTCGCCTACTTGGTGTTGGGAAAATTTCAATTAGATGACTGAGTTGGCATGCAAGTGGAAGACTTCGTGGAGTTCCAACTTTGAAATGATAAGGGGAAACAAACACTAATGCATATGAATGTCTAACCTGAAACTTTCGGGGTTAAAAAAGCCGGCAAAGACAAATTCTTATCACCGCTGTTTTTTGCCTCACACTGATATTTGCCAAAATCTTCTTCCTTTACTCTTGTAATAAACAAGTGGCTTTGCGTACTTTTGTCGTCCAGTGGATCGTTAATGAATGTCACCCTTGGGTTGGATTGTAAGGCAAATGAATCATTATTTTTGATCCATGAGATGCTTGGCGTAGTAAGACCTGTGGCAGTGCAGTTGAAAGTTACATTGGCCCCTATATCAGCACTTTGGTTCCGAGGAACTCCTATTAACTCTGGCGCATGGACTGTAGGGAAAAATACTTTGCAATGAATATACTTGTTATTATCGAGATCATCCGGTTTGGAGTTAATCCAATTATAGTAAGAGACGTTAGGTGATGTTAGAATTATTAAATTTTTGTGCCAGACAAGAAGATAACTTCCTTTGAGACTTACGCATGCCACAATTTTTATGACCATATTCTCGTGCTTAGAGGGAAGTATGTCAGGCATATGAATAGAGGGGGTAAGTTTCTAAGGAAACTGTGGTGCTGCGTCGGTGAGAGAGTATGTCAGGGTAATAAAGTATTATCAACTGAGTTGATAACGTAAATTGGCCATCGTAAAGAGTTTAAAAGCTGACGTTTCGAGCGTTAGCCCTTCGTCATAGAGATCGGAGGAATTGTAGGTTGTGTGTGCTTATATGCAGAAAATGGAGCTACGTTATTGGTGGGAATATGGTGACGAGAAAGAAAGAAGAAATTAGTTGAACGAAAATCGCACGTTGATACCATGTTCTCGAGTTTTACGGTTTTCCGAACTGCCTAAATGTAGGGAAAGGCCGCAAACAGCCATATGCTCCTCAGAATGGCTAGCGAGATATAAGTGTCTAGCGACTGGTTTAGATGCGTCCTTTTCACTTCTTTCAACGTCGTGAAGGCGTCCTCGGAATTGGTCATCTAGTCGTCTTCCTGTTTCACCAATGTATAACTTTTTGCAGCAAGAGCGAGTTATTCAATTGGTGACACTTGCAGAGATGTATGTGAAGTGATCATTGATCTTTATGGATCGATCTCTTGAGTCCCGACAAAAACATAGGCAACTCTTTAGACAAAAGTTCATTTCAAACCAGTGACCAACCTGGAACTTTCGAATGCAGTTGCTCACGATGCAAAACTTTCCTTTCATTCACAACGTAGAGAAAATGTCGGGACTCAAGAGATCCATTAATTAAGATCACTGATCACTTCAGGAATATAATCAGCTCCTCATATCAAGTACCTAATAAGAATTCATCGGGCCAATAATTATTGGTCCTTATTCAAATTATTCTTTATTTTTGTAGCAAAACCATCAGAAAGAACTTTGAAGAGCTATGCGGAATTTTCCAACGGAGAGAAATTATATATTGGACTTGCCTGTCCATACATTCAAGGAGTTTCTTAGACACTTTTTATTACATTTGTGGCTTCTTGTTCAAACACAAATCCATCTATATTCCATCATTGCCTCCAAATCCAAAACACGGCGCCTACCTTCGCATTAAAGAACCTAGGAAGTGTGAAAGTTGCTTACCTTGGATTTCAAATGATTTCCTTGTGCAGTGGCTTGAGTAACCATTGCCCGCTTGGCAAGTGTAACGGCCAAATTTGTCAACTGTCAGATTTTTAAGTACTAATGGGCAGCTTAATTTACGTTTGTTTGAAGGCTGCTGGCATTTAGATCCCACTTCATTACCCTGTAGATCGTACCACTCGATATACTCGACCCATCTATCCTTATATCCAATATCTATCGCTCTGGGCTGCGCTGTACAATTCAGGGTAATGGAGACACCAATGGCTAATGTGCTGTTTTCTGGACTTGAAGAGATGTCCACAACGGGTCTGACTGAGTTGGAGAGATTGAATAATTTTTAAAAAAATATGAATAAAGTACAATTTCCTTATAGCCTATCCGACAATGAGAAAGATTATTAATAAATCTATCTTATAAATTTAGCTAGTGTAGTTCACAAACTCTTGACCGATCAAGAGTTTTAATGCAGCTTTTTAATCTTAATTTTTAACTTTTATGTTCCACCTGAAGAAGGCCGAGGGCCGAAATGTCCTGCTTTTAAACGCTGGATCAGTCAAGAGTTCATATTCGGTTTTCCTTATTTACACATGCTAAACGTTTTGATGAAGACACCTGCATTCTCTGGATCCTCCACATGACTAGGAGCTGTTTATTTGGCACCATTTTATATTTTCAGTACATACTCACGTTCAGTTATTTTGCTCACAAGAAAAACTTTCGCATGAACATCCTTTTAGAGCAGGACGTTTAACTGCTTACTGCCCCATTTGGAATGTTTGAAAGTAGTTAAAACTACTTACTTGTTATATTGGAATCGCATGTTTCGCCTCTGATGCTGAATGGCAGATTCCATAACGCGCCCATAAGAGTTAAAAGAACTGAACATGTTGACGCTTTTCTAAGACAAAAGTTACCCATCGTGGGCCGGGATTGTTTCCTCAAAATGAGTTCTTTTCTGGGAGAAAGTAAATTACCAAGGAGGTAAGTGGAACTATAATATCATTAACTCAGTACTGAACTTTGCTATGAAAGAAATATTTTTGTTTATTTTCATACAGTTTCGTTTCAATGCGGTATTGATTTCGTCACTTACACTTGATTTTGTTGCTTATACGTGCTTAATATTTTTTTTAAATGTTAATCTTTTTTTCTTGGGCGCGATTTGAGCCTGAAAACGATCTTAACATGCTCTTAAAGTTATGTGATATAATACTTAGTTTAGATCGGGTTTAAATAAGAGCTGTCTAACAAATAGTACTGAGCTTTCTTTTATGATCCTTTTAGTATTTTTAGAAGGTTTTAGAAGCCTGTTTATTAGTTCAGATGAGTTCGACCACAAACTGAGTTGTACTTTAGTGTATCGTGCGATAAGGAAACCGCATTGTTAATGTTAAAAAAGCCCTTAAGAATTTGAGATAATTGTTCTGTTCCACCACAGATTAAGATTGAACAAATTGAGATTAGAAGAACCGAATACTTAATAGAATATCCAGCAAAATAAAGTAAGCGATCATTGAAAGATTTTTTACAAGAGTTGCGTTGTCTGAAACGCTATATTCTGGTAGCTTTCAGGGTGGTCATATGTTTGTTATTATTGTTATGTAAGCCAAAAGTTGACCCTCTATTTTTTATCCATCTATCACAGGCTTCCGTTTGGCGACTGTAGTAACGAAAAGAACATTGAAGTTGATAGAATCAATTTTTATATTTTCAAAATAGTTCATTTATAGGAAAAAAAGCCAATTTGTTTCTTGGAAATGGGTCACTGTACTAAAAAACTTATCCCAATGCAAGTGGTCAAATATACCAAATAATACGCTGAGAGAGAAAGGAAGAGGCGCATCATATTTCAGTTTGTGTTCAAATTTACAAGAGCTGTTAGACACAGCTGACATAACTAATGATGAGATCGATCTTCCTGTTTACAAACGGAGAAACTTAATTTGAATCAAAGCATTTTGCATCAAGTTTATGTTTCCTTGACTATTTTCCATAAGCAAAATTCAAGACGTCTAAAAATTATGTTCAAGAATCTCTCCAGATTTCTCAAAACTACAGTGCAATTAAGCGTCACCTATGAATCACAACCTGGTAATATAACGAATTGTATCAAACAGTTTAATTTAATGATAAATTGTTCTGCAAATCCTTTTGAAAAATATATTGTTTGTTCATGGCTCTTCTTCGCTGTTCACAACACCACGATCGAAATTAACATTTTCCTTTTCATTAATTTCTTCAAAAGATAACTCTTTTAGCAACGGAAATGCAAAAGAAGTCGTCAATTGGAAACTAAAATAATGTGAAAAATGAATACACTTACCTTTCGGTTTAGCTGTGAGAATTGTTAACATACCACCTATGGGAATCATAGGTTGTCAATTAAGGTCGTGTAGAAAATTATGCACACTTTATTGAGTAAGAGAAACGTAATACGAAACGGCATTTTTGTTATTAATAGAATACAACTCAGCGGATGTGGTTTGAGGAAAATGAAATAGGTTACAAGGGATGGATAACATCAAAGATCAGGTTCACTAAGCCTGTTTGTCAGCTAATTGTAGAATGCTGTTATGCTGTTATGACCAATTCATAAATAAGTTTCTGGCGGACTAGAGTGAAAAACAGGAAGATGTGCGTATACGCTGAAGAGTGATTTGAGTACGGGGAAACGCTTTGCTTGTAGGATAATCGTAAACAACTGGGACCAGCTGTGTTTCTTCCAAAACTCAGTTTTCCATTTTGTGCGAAGTTCTGTTATCTCACTGTTTGACAGAGTGCATCCGCAATCCAAAAAACAAGACGCCTAAAGACGATTCCATGGGCGTAGCATTGAGAGAAATTGTACAGCTATAGTAAACTACTATTATTAGTCAGTTTGATTAGCCGAAGAAATTTGCACGAAGTTTTGGGAGAAATTGAAAAAGCCAATCTTCAAAAGTTCAAATGTTTCCCGGAAGACTGAAACTTTGAATTCATCGGTGGTTTTCGTTCGATTGAGTTGGTGCAGTTTACCCACGTCTATTCCACAGCATCCACAAGCCAGCGAGATTCAAGGCTCTCGCGTTAAATCGAGGCCTTTTGTGTCAGTCAGCTTGAGACAGCGTCGAACTGATTAAAAAAAGCCGAAACAGTCCGGCTTCTGTTAGATACCCTAGGCCTCGGATTATCGAAAAAACCCGTTGGATTAATAAACGACATGAATATAATTATAATTATTGTTATTATTATTTTTATTATTATTTTATATTGTTATTATTATTTAAATATTTCGCGGTGTTCCAGCTTGTTCAGGTGTTCCGGTGTTTTGGTGTTCCGGTGTTTCTGTGTTCCAGCGTATTCCGGCCTGTTTCAGCGTGTTCCGGTGTTCCTGATGTTTACAGTTTCATTATTCATTCCATGTCGGTTTTCGAGGCAAACGAAGCAGTTTTCAGGGTTTCATGATGAGCCTTGGAGTCAAAACTTTTTTTGGTCCTGCGCGTCAAAATTATTTTAATTTATAAGCAAATTTTGGCAAGCACTGTGGTGAAGAAAGAATCCTTGTCAACGCCTCCATAAAGAAACATCAGCGACCTACAAAGTAATCTTGTGCGGAGTCTCAAAAAGTGCTTTGATAAACGAATAAAGGGGGTAAGTTTCTAACGAAAACGTGGTGCTGCGTCGGTGGGAGAGTATAGCAGGTAATTTAGTGTTAATCTCTCTGACGAAGGGCTAACGCTCGAAACGCCAGCTTCTTACTCTTAACGGTGGCCAATTTACGTTTTCAACTCAGTTGTTAACACTAAATTACCTGCTTTGATAAACGGCATGTACTAAACCAAGTACACCGTACACCGCCTTAACCATTGTTGTTTTTTTTTTAAGTGTATTGCGGTATTCTGGTATATTCTGGAGTTCCGGTGTTACAATCTAACTGGTTTTAGAACGCGCCACGATAAACAGCTTAGTCGATAGTGGTTAGTGCAATATGCACCCGTAACATGGCTGTCCATACTTCAGTAAAGCCCAGCACAGAAGACGGTTTTAAAGATGAGATCTATTCTCGTTTTCAAACTACCTTTCAGGTCAATACCGTGATATTTTCTTATCAAAATGATCTCTATTCCGTCGAAAACGTGGAGAGACACTTGGGCCGGTTATCTAAAGAAGGTCGAAACCAAACCATGGTTTTACACAAGCAGTAAGTCTTAGATATTCTCTACAGGACGATTGATTTAATTAAATGGGTGTCCTTCCACTGTTAGCTTTCGGCCTTCTTGACTCTTTTCACAAAAATAGCTGTGCGCATAAAAGGTTCAGCTAAGTTGAAAATAGTTTCGAACGAGGTTCTATTTAAAAAAAGGCTTAACTTTATCAAAATAACCTGCCCTTTGAGTCCAAAGCTCTTAGTGAGCCTTCGAAACTTGTTAGGAACGCGACTTTTTCACTTGTCAAATTAGCGCGCATTTAACAGGGTCTCTAGCAACGACAATGTGCGGTCAATATACACAACGTCAGTTAAGCAATCAGGGAAAAGGCTCATTAAGTATGTCCGGTTTTTGGGACGATTCCAAAAAAGGTGAAAGAACGAGACGATGTTCACATATTTAAGATTTATTTACTCGTGCGTGGTCTACCAGTCGGTCATAGAAGGAGGTTTTACTTTGCGTTTTTCTTTAAGCCAAACATCCGAAAAATTATTTAATAGAAGGGAGAGAACCTTCCATACAACGAAGGAATACAACATGCCAGTTTATTTTAAGTGAGAGTACCATCCCGGGTTACCTTTTGACCTTAGATGGCAATTACCAAATGGGAATGCAATGGACGGCCACAGACAGATTAATCTTGACAGATAATAAACAGCCTGCAAGCTGTCCTTCATCAATAACGCTGAAGCTCATGGGATTATTCGTCTGCTGGAAAGTCTGAGGTCTCAAGCAAAGCGAACCGATGAAAAATCTGCGAGGGGTGAGGCAAAAAAAAAAAAACGTTTAGATGTCTCCTCAGCTAGCTTTACTCGAGGCCTCAGATTTTCCGCGCGCAAAGAAAAGCTCATGGCGCAGTGCTTACAGGAATTCAAAATCAATGTAAAGCTACTCTAATTACGTAACTCCAATTATTTTAAATCAATTAAGCTTTTTGAGTGAAGCAGGATGCACTGTATATTTTATTTTAATTGCAGTTTGCACTGGCCCATGAATTGAATTCTAAGTTTTGTTTTTTTTTTTTTACGTAGCAGGCACACCAGGGACAGAAGCACTTTCTGAAGCTTGGTTATAAAGGTTTCCACATTACTTATTTGAGATATTGCAGTGCATGTACTCGGCATCTTATTATTAATATAATAAGACGAGGCGTTTCCTTTAACATAAAAAACATCAAACTTCTTCGTTGCTGTCCTCTGTGATATTTATGTATGTTTTCTGCAAGGAATTAGAGGAATAACGAATAAGCCCTTGACTTTGAAGAAGATTGAATAGGATTGTTAACAATGGTTGAATATGAATTAATATCAAGTTGGGAGTGAAGTCAGGAAAGGGCAAAGATGGAATATAATGGATGGATTCTGGATGGATGAATGGATAGTTAAATGAATAGATGAATGGATGAATAGATGAACGGATGAATGGATGAATAGATGAACGGATGAATGGATGAATGGATGGACGGATAGGGAGGTCGAGCAGATATACTGACTAGCTGAAAAAGGGCACACTTGCTGACGGATATAAGCTCAGATATGTATAATCACGAGAGGTGAAACTACGGGAAGAGATGGATACCTTTTGGTGCAATCATATAAATTACCTTGACTTCTCGCAAAAAACTCTTCAGTTGACTTGCAATCTTAGAAAATTTTGGTCTCATCAAAGGATTTTCTTTCCAGCAAGAACTCATTAGTTCATATCTAAAAATTCAATAAAGCATTATTAAACATCCTGTATGATATGCTAAAAGTGTTATTGCGAATAAGACTTTTATCATATTAATTTACCCCATGAAGCCTATGGAGGAGTGCAAAGAGATGTCTTCTTAATGTTACACCTTATAAACAGGATCATTGACACGTTAATTGTCATTTAGTTTGACATGCAACCAGCTATTCATCTGAAAAAAAAAAATGGGCTGGAACTATGGGTAATCATATTTTTACAGCGTAAGTAGAGGCTCGATTATTTTGAAATCTACATATCAATTATCACTATAAGCTTAATGTAACTTATGATGCTTACAATTCTTCTGAGCATTGGTCAGGACGAGGCATCCGGTATCCGGTAGCAAGTTGACTTACTAAGGCAAACGGTGATGTGATGTCGGGGTATGGCAAACCACCTAGTTGGCAGAAAGGAGACATGATTTACCAATTATAGTTTAAAGAGGGGCTTTTAGGCAAAATGAATGAGTATTTCATCAGTAAATACATGAAAAAAGTAGAGATCTGAAAAGGCTTCATATGGTTCAGTCAATAATTGAAGGTTGAAAAGTTGTGACAAATGATATAAGCAAAGGAAAGAAGAGTGTAGCAAGGACTCGTTCCCTATCTGGACACCATGCGGCCCTCTGGTCTTGCAGTCCAAGTCGTACGTATCGTCAGACTACACTTACCATAAGTGGCGATTTCCCATAAGACAATACCAAATGACCACCTGCAGATATACATCAAGGCCTTAATAACTTCAAAGAATAAGAAAGGATTGTAACTGAGGTTCAAATTCATCTTTCCAAAGCTTAAGGGTTCGCTTTAATAATCTTATCAGGTGGATCGCGCGCAGCCGAACATTTGGTAGTCTTTTTCAATGTATCGATTGTTTTTGTTTGTGTTGTTTTTGCCGTTTTCTATTTTCCATATGGAGTCGTTTTTAAACAACTAATAGGTGTTGTAGATGCTTGATTGGAAAGAAAGGGTGTTTAGGTCATTTATGTGCCAAGGATGCGTCCTTAAATGAAATTAAGCACAATCATGGGTATAGATACATGCAGATGAACAAACAACGCAGAACTGAACTTGAATGAAACACAACTAAGTTGTCAGAGGTCTTCTGGAATAAGTAGAATTCTAATCTAGCTTTTCAAAAAAAAGCAAATAATATACTGTTTAACTTCATAGTAATGCTTTCACTCTAGCACAGCGGCAGACAGATGACTTTATTGCATATCATTTGTATCAACCGATACGAGATAAATTTAATACATTATTACCGAAAGAATGGAACTCACACGTCACTCGCGGATGTAAAATTTAGATCCCGTAGAGATTCCAACGACGACCATCTCCACGGAAAATTGCCCTGTTTAAAAGAAAGGCTCGTGTGAACGACTATTTGTGAAACGGCGATGCCTCTCGAAAATAGTTGAAGAATGACCCACAAATCCATCCCAAAGAGGCTTTCAGTAAGAGAAAGAGCGTTATTTAAACGTGTATTTAAACTTATGATCATGATTACGCAACTAAATAATAAGATTTTCTTCTAGATTGTTATGATGATGATGATGATGTTTATTTTTGTTGTTATCATTACTATTGTTGACTTGCAATAAAATCCAGGAAAACAACTTTTGTATCGGCCATTATCGTTACTTTTATTATAACAATCATTATCATCATCAGCAATAATACCATTATTATCATCATTATCATTACCAGTATTAGTATCAGAGTTATTACCGATATCAGTTTTAGTGTTAGTAGTAATATTTTTATTATCATTTGATCATAATCATAATTGTTATCATTATCATTTTTAACATCAAAGTCGCGAATCCATTGCATGATTGAGTATACACGTCACAGGATACCCAGCCCATTGAAAACTACAAAATAGCTTTGGAATGCTTCACAGCCGCCCTTAAGATGCAAAGGGACTTTGAAAAGGTCATAGACAGGCCTACACAGACTCCCCTGTGTGGTTTTACGTTTGCGACGCAAAAGCCTTTAATTAAAGCTTCACTCTGACGAGTATGTCTTTGAGCGATTTACCTCTTTTGTATGATATAATCGGAGGCGTTTTGTAAATTGTTTTCAGCAGTGGCTGATTTTGGATGAGGTTCCATTCTTACATCAGTATTTGTTTTAAATGTTTAAACCCCTGGGTGGTATGCTGTCACAAAAGGCAATATTTTGCCTTTAGTTTTTTTGGTTTGTTTTTTAAGTGTCGACTGCCTTGCTGCAAACGAGGGGGGAAGTTTAATAATAAAGATCTACGGCTAGAGGGAATGGATTTGACATGTTCGCTAATGTTAGGGAAGAACATAAGCGTCAATACATTAGCGTTTGTTCGTTTGCGTTCTTCTAGTCTCCGATATTGATTGCAAAGCACACTTACGCTTGAGGTTATGGTGTATATACCAGCTTCGGATATGTCCCTGGCCAATCCAAAGTCTCCAACTTTAGCCACCAGATTGGCATCGACTAAAATATTCCGCGCTGCTAGATCGCGATGAACGAACTGTGCGAGAAGACACGTACATTAATTGTATATTAGACGACATGACTGGCTTCTACCAAAATGCTACATAAGGATGTTGAACTCGTGTAGCTTCCTGCTCGGATTTCCTCACAAAGTCGTTTTTCCTCGAAATGGTTATATAGAAATAGAATACCTTCGATGTTTTTATAGTGCCCGCGTTTATTCATTTCTTCATTTTTCTTTATTTGTTATTTTCACATTTCTACACACAGCTAGTCGGTCTTACCTTTCTCTCTTCTAGATGTTGCATTCCCTTGGCGATCTGAAATGCAATTGTAACCAGTTGCCGATCATTCAGCTTACAGCAGACGTTATGATATTTGTTCCATTCCATTGGCGTATTCTTGGCCTTCAAGAGATTTT
Source organism: Pocillopora damicornis (assembly GCF_964200805.1). Lineage (NCBI taxonomy): Eukaryota > Metazoa > Cnidaria > Anthozoa > Scleractinia > Pocilloporidae > Pocillopora > Pocillopora damicornis. The sequence goes on from NC_142671.1 coordinate 1,489,776, forward strand.
CCAGGCTGTCACCATGAATCAATTCAGTGACAACAAGAATATTTCCTGGAGAGAGTACAGCAAACGATTAAAAGTTGATACAGATAGACTTGGTTGGTGAGCAAGTTGTATCCAAAGGACCAAGAATAAAGTATTTGAAATGATTTGTCTAGCATTTTGCCTTACGGAATGGTTTCTGATCAAGGAAAAACAAATTTTTGACCAGTGTTTAGTGGAGTAGTTTCC